>NW_017674273.1:0-1813 GCF_001879085.1 Nicotiana attenuata | reverse complement strand
AATCCTCACTCAGATCCCTTCGAACATCTCTGGAACTCTTCGAACATCAAATCGAAGAGTCGAGCCCTAAGAGCCTAAAGTCGGAATCACACATGCAAGTCACTTTTAAGGATTTTCTGGTTTATTTTGGCACAAATAGTGGCACTCGTTTGTTCTTCACCAAGAACAAACGTTTGCCACTGTTTTGGGTTAAATCAGAGCCTCAGTTTTGATTTCAAGCTTAGCCGGAGAGACCTTTTCATTTTTGTTTTCAAAATCATCTATGTGTCACCTCTGTTTTTTTCCTCTCTTTGAATTTGTTTTCTGATTTGCCTAGTTCTATTAATTACCTGTTGGAACCTCTGATTTGGTCACTTAGCTTAATTTAATAGCTTAATTAGTTCCCCGCCTGATTGTGATCATTAATTAGGCAATTTGTTTGGTTTTTAAGTTTTCTGAATTTGTTTAAGTGCCTCCCTTTCACATGTTTGATTTGGTTTGGTTTTCACCTTTGTTATTTGGGCTCCGAGGTCAGTCTAGACCTCATTCTAAGGGAATTCTGTTTGGCTTGACTCTGAGCCCATGTTTATTGAAACATTGGGCCCGTTTGGGATTTATAACCCATACCCGAAGTCTGGTTCGTCTTCAAGGAAAAAACAGGGGTAAAATGGGTAGACCACTTAGAGAACCTCTCAAATAACATCTTAAGAAGCTTCCTAGAAGCTGCAGAACAGGCTGGCCTGGCCATCAAGTTAATAATCTAGGGACTAAGTAGCAAAAAGAAAGACTAAGAAAGGTCTAAAGTGAAAACCTAGCTTGTATTTGCTGCCCTAGTAACTTGCCTATAAAGGCATTGTTACTTGATGTTGAATAGAGAGCGAAAGAGATAAAAAGACCTAAGGGATTAAGAGGCAGAAAATTATGAAAAAATCAAAGACAACTAAAAATTGGAAAATGTTGTTCCATTAAGATTTCTAC
Source organism: Nicotiana attenuata (assembly GCF_001879085.1). Taxonomy (NCBI): domain Eukaryota; kingdom Viridiplantae; phylum Streptophyta; class Magnoliopsida; order Solanales; family Solanaceae; genus Nicotiana; species Nicotiana attenuata. The sequence goes on along the minus strand of NW_017674273.1, from coordinate 856 downwards.
TTTGAATTTTGAAGTTTCTCATTTCTAAACGATAGTTGATCATATTTGAGTGTGTGAAATGGCTTGAATTTGGTTCATGTTGAAAAGCCTGGGTAGATTCTGTGGTTAAGCTACTGTTTCATTGGTTTATTAGTTGATTTCACTGGAAAAAATTGGTTGAATCTGGGACTGTTCTCTGCTGCTGCTTATTGCAGATTGTTCATCTCGTATTTTGTTTTCAGTTTCCAGGTACATGCTCGAAACTTGTATCATGTGAATGTTTGGTTTGAATGGTGGAATAAAGATGGATCGCAGAACTTGGTTTCAGTCTATTAATCATAGCTTAGTCCCTCTGTTTTTGTTTTTGTTCTGAATCTTAGCCTGTAGAACTGAAGAAGCATTCCTATCTTTAATGGAAAGTTTGGTATTACATTTGTTTGCTAATCATGTAAGGAGAGATTTGAAGTAGGATTTGTTATCATCATGTTAGATTTGGATTCTTCTGAATGCATTTGAGTCGAGGATATTAACCGATTGTGTATGTATTAACTATGGACTGAGTTTATTAGTTTAAACGGTTAAAGTTGCTTTGTGTGGATGAATATTTCATGGTTTGACAATATGAGAATTTGACAGCGTATGAGATGAAACAAAGTGTGCTCTCAGTTCCTGCCATATTGTTAATTGAGCCCTTTGCGAATTCGATAAGGCTTTGAATTGGTTTATTTTTTGAGTATATGCAGTCTCTAGGCATGATAACATGGATGATTCGTGAATCGATAGTTAGTTGCTAACTTAGAAGAGGAGTTAAAACAGGTGTTAAATAAATCTCATTATGTCTTGTCGAGAAAGTTGTAGCACATCTCTCTTATGGTTC
>NW_017674272.1:83034-103059 GCF_001879085.1 Nicotiana attenuata | reverse complement strand
GCTTCGGCCCCGTACACCAATGAAAATGGTGTTTTCACATGTGCTTGTTTTGTTGTTGTGCGATACGCCCATAAAACACCAGGTAACATTTCTGGCCAATTGCCTTTAGATTCTTCTAACCGTTTTTTCAAATTGTTGATAATGACTTTATTTGTTGACTCCGCTTGTCCATTACCTACTGGGTGGTAAGGTGTGGACGTAATCCTTTTGATTTGCCAGCTTTGCAAAAATTCTGTGATTTGAGCGCCTATAAATTGTGGGCCGTTATCACACACGATTTCCTTTGGTACACCGAATCAACATATGATATTTCGCCAAATGAAATCTCTGACCTCTTTTTCCCGTACCTGTTTAAATGCTCCTGCTTCTACCCATTTAGTAAAGTAATCAGTGAGTACAAGTAGAAACTTTACCTATCCCTTTGCTTGGGGTAATGGTCCCACAAGATCCATTCCCCACTTCATAAAGGGCCACGGTGCAATGAGCGGATGTAATAGTTCCGCAGGTCTATGCATGTTGTTTCCATATCCTTGGCACTTATCACATTTAGCCACGAAATTCTCTGCTTCTTCTTCCATTTTAGGCCAATAATAACCTGTTCTAATCATGGTTCTTACAAGTGATCTTCCTCCTGCGTGATTTCCACAATGCCCCTCGTGTATCTCTCTCATTACATATTCAGTTTAAGAAGGTCCGAGGCATCTTGCTAAGGGGCCACCGAACATCTTTCGATAAAGATTACCTTGCTTCAAACAATATCGTGCGGCCTTTCTCCGAAGCGCGTGGGATTTTTTCTTATCTTCAGGGACGGTACCATACTGCAAAAAAGTGACAATCTCGTTTCTCCAATCCCAGGTTAAATTATTGAAGTTTACCTCACTTTTGTCTGGATCGAGTACTGACTGAAACAAATGAATTACAGAAGCATTTTCATTGCTTGTCACATCTGCCGCAGATGGGAGATTAGCTAGGGCGTCTGCTTCGACATTTTCATCTCTCGATATTTGTGTGATTTTCCAAGTTTGAAACTGTCTGATTAAATCCCGTACCTTTTCCAAATATTGCTGCATTCGTGCCTCCCTGGCTGTATAAGTCCCCAGCATTTGGCTAACCACGAGCTGTGAATCGCTTTTGATTACAATTTGATTAATGCCAAGTTCACGTGCCAGTTCCAAACCTGCAATCATAGCTTCATACTCTGCCTCATTGTTAGTTATGGAATGGCATTTTATGGCCTGGCGAATGGTTTCACCCGTAGGTGGCATCAAAACAACTCCTAAACCTGCTCCCTTTACATTAGATGAGCCATCCACAAACAAGGTCCAAATTCCTGGATTAGACCCGTTGAACACTTGTAATTCTTTTTCCGCTTCTAATTGCATCTCTTGGCTAAAATTAGCTAAAAATCTGCTAATACTTGAGATTTTATCGCGGTTCTAGGTTGGTATGTAATATCATATTCACTTAGCTCTATAGCCCATTTAGCTAACCTACCAGACAACTCATGCTTGTGTAATATGTTGCGTAATGGATAAGCAGTTACCGCGATAATATGATGACATTGAAAATAAGGTCTCAGCTTTCTAGGTGCCATGATCAGTGCAAGTGCAAGCTTTTCTAATTGAGGATATCGCGTCTCCGCATCTAATAATGATCTACTGACATAATAAATTGGAGGTTGTTTACCTTGGTCTTCACGAACTAAAACAGCACTTACCGCTACTTCTGAGACGGCAAGATAAATGAGCAATCTTTCTCCAACCTTTGGTTTTGCGAGCAACGGCGGATTTGACAAGTATGTCTTCAAATATTTGAGTGCCTGTTGACATTCCCCAGTTCATTCGAACTGGTCTTGCTTTTTAAGAGCTGAAAAGAATTTAAAGCACTTTTCGGATGATTTGGAAATAAATCTCCCCAAAGCTGCAATTCTTCCTGTCAATCTCTGTACTTGTTTTTTTATTTGTAAGTACATCAGGGATTTCTTCAATGGCTTTAATCCGCGCTGGATTCACCTCAATACCACGGTTAGAAACAAGAAAACCTAAAAACTTACCTGATGCAACACCAAACGCACATTTCTCAGGGTTTAATTTCATATTGAACTTCCGCAAGATCTTAAACGTATCTGATAAGTGCGATATATGATCCCCCGAATGCTGAGTTTTGACGAGCATATCATCTATATAGACCTCCATAGTTTTTCCCAAGTATTCTTGGAACATTTTGGTCACCAGTCTTTGATACGTTGCACCAGCATTTTTGAGGCCAAAAGGCATTACTTTATAGCAGTAAGTCCCCCTGTCTGTTATAAATGAGGTTTTTTCTTCATCTAAAGGATCCATTTTAATTTGGTTATAACCTTAATATGCATCTAAAAATCTTAACAACTCATGTCCTGCAGTAGCATCAATTAGTTGATCTATATGTGGTAATGAAAAAGAGTCTTTGGGACAAGCTTTGTTAAGGTCTGTGTAATCTACACAAACTCGCCACTTACCATTCTTTTTCGGTACTACAACAGTATTAGCTAACCAATTAGGATACTTTACCTCGCGGATAGACCCAATTTTTAGTAATTTTTGGACCCCATCTTGAATCACCTGATTTTTGAAAGCTCCTTGCTTTCTCTTCTTTTGTTTGACAGGTGTATATAAGGGGTCTTCATTTAACTTGTGAGTCATTACCTCCGGTGGTATTCCTGTCATATCAGAATGGAACCAAGCAAAATAATCTGCGTTAGCTTTTAAAAATTCAATCAACTTACATTTCACGTCTTGGCTAAGATTGGCCCCTATGTAGATTTTCCTTTCAGGCCAATGTACAAATAATACTACAGGCTCCAGTTCTTCGATCGTTGTTTTGATATTTTCGTTTTCTTCTGGTTCTTCAATGGAATCGGGCCTTGAATCTACATATATTTGCCCTTATTCAGTTGAGGTTTGCGTTGTGGTATCCTCAACTGAATACTGTAATTGCTATTTTTCTTCATTTCTCGTGCTTGAATCTGCTACGGAGTTAATGTTCCTAGATGTTTGTTGATCTCCACGGATTTGACATATTCCCCACGGTGATGGAAATTTAATGACTTGATAAGGTCGACGGAACAGCATCCATCTCGTGGATCCATGGCCTCCCTAAAATTATGTTGTGAGCCATTTCCAGCTCCACTACCTGAAACTTTGTATCTTTGACAACTCCTTCTACAATTGTAGTAAGTATTACTTCTCCTTTCGTCACGATGCTGGACTTGTCGAACCCGGACAAAGTATGCGCCTTGGGTACTAATTTGGCTTTAGCTTGCATCTCGTGTAGAACTCTTAGCAGAATAATATTCACAGAGCTACCTGGATCAATCAAAACTCGTTTCACATTAGTGTCATGTACAAGTAAAGATATTACCAGTGCGTCGTTATGTGGAGTTAATACGCCATCCGCATCATCAAACATAATGCTTTCTTCCTCTAAGACATGTCGCACCCGCTTCCCGTTGGTAACCGTGACTTTGGATACTTTATTTGCTGTTGTATACGTCACACCATTGATTTCTTCACCTCCACTTATAACATTAACGGACCTTTTTGGAGAGGGCGGTTTAGGGGGCTCCTGCCTATTCTTCATGTATGCTTGCTTTCTTTTCTCGCTGAATAACTCAGTGAGATACCCTTGCTTCAACAGATGATCAACTTCACCCATAACAACCTATAATCTGCCGTATTGTGACCATGATCGTGATGAAATTCGCACCAGTGGTCGGGATTGCGCTTGTTTGGATTTGACCTCATCTCTTTTGGACACCGCACTTATCACCCATGATTCTTAAAACAGCTACGAGCTTGGAAGTTCTTACATTAAAATTATAACCACCGAACCGCACCTTCAAGTTTCTATCATCGTCTTGTGACTCTCGTGTGTTGCGATCATTTCCAAACCTGGATGATGAACCCGATTCTCTATTTCTGGATCTATGATCGTACCTTGAATGATCATGCTTGGACCGTGAATCTTTTCCAGCTGGGCCCATATATGGTTCGTACCTGTTTTTACCGGATCTTTTTTCTGTTTCCGCCCGTCTTGAACTTACCTTTTCTTCTTTTTGAGATCGTGAGATGATATCTTCTTCGATCCTTAACTTCGTGCTATACCGGTTGTAGACGTCATTCCATGTCGTTGCTGGGAATTCACGAAGACTTTCCTTGAGCCGCCTCGTGGCTTCTGAGCTTTTTTCATTCAAATTACTAGTGAAAGCTATAGCTGCTCAATTATTTGGTACACGTGGTAACGTCATTCTTTCACGCTGAAACCTATCCACGAACTCCCTAAGCAACTCAGAATCCCCTTGTTTGATTTTGAAAATATCCTCCATTCTCTTTTCGACTTTTTGAGCTCCCGAATGTGCTTTAATAAATGAATTTGCAAGCTCAACAAAAGAATTTTCGGGTAAAAGAGAATACCATGTTAATGCTCCCTTAGTGAGCGTTTCTCCAAATTTTTTGACCAATACTGATTCAATTTCTTGTTTGGTCAAGTCGTTGCCTTTTACTCCAGTTGTAAATGCAGTCACATGGTCTCGTGGATCAGTTGTTCTATCGTATTTTGGAATATCGAGCATTTTGAATTTCTTTGGAATTGGTAGAGGAGCAGCGCTTGGCTTCCAAGGTTGCTGCGAATATTTGTCCATATCTATTCCTCTGATTACAGGCGGCACTCCAGGTATTTGCTCTATGCGGTCACTTTGCTCCTTAAGCTGTTTCTGCAATGTTAGAACTAAATTTTATAAATCGGAATTGACTACGTTACCTGGTTCTCCCTCTCGTGATTCACTGGGGATTCCACCACTGCCTGAATTAACAAGCCCAGAACGAGGGTTTTCCAAAGTGTTGGTATTTGGAACTGGTGTTGATGGTGCAGCAGGTAATTGGCTGGCAAAAGCCTCAAGAGCTTTATTGACCTGTTGAGCGATCAGCTTCTGCAAAGCTTCATTGATAGCTTCATCGTTGTTAAATTGAGTATTTGAATTTGAGTGAGATCCATCAGGAGTTCCTTCTCGAGATCGACGAGGCGAACTTTGTGGAGAAGGGATCGGAGTGTGAACATCTTGTGGGTCCCCTTGGAGTTGATGGTTTCCTTGATTTTCTTGGTTTCCCTGGGTGTTATCGTTAACATTTGACATGATTGTTGATGTAACGAAATAGATAAGGTTAAGAAAGAATAGATTATCAGATTCCCGGTAACGGAACCAATTTGTTTAACCAAAAAATGGAATTTCAGTTAAAGCTTTATTTTTAGAAGAACTCGGGTTACTGATAATCGGAAATGAATAAAAGAAATGGATTTTGATAACCAATAGATAGCAGAAAATAAAGTAAACCAGTATATTCAGATGATATTGTCGTGTCCTTACAAATGATCAGTCTTCTCCCTTTTATAGCTATTTTTAAGTTATACGTTTTGCCTTTGTCATAATAAGGTCATTATGGACGATTAAAGGCATTAAATGCTACGTTACATAATCATTGCAATTTAATACAGATCCTCTAACGTTTTCAGTATTTAATGCTTATTAAACACTGTATCTGGGCTCTCCTGTGTTGTCAGGTTTATTCTTCTCAGCTTTTAGACTTAAATAGGTACGAGCATCGAGTCTTTTGAATATTTGCTCGTGCCTCTTCTTGTGCTTCCGCTCGTATCTGTTGCAACTCGTGCCTCTTTGCTTAATCACCATTCTTTGACCTGCCTACGCGTCATGACATGTCATCTTTCAATCACTTGGATATGCATAAACTCAGTTTTACCCAATACAGTTTGAAGATCCAATGTTTATATTTGGTTAAATAAAGAGTTTTATTAGCAAGTAAATGTTTATTTACAGACACTTCAAAGATGAATTGAAATTGGACAGATGGCCCCAATCTCAATCACTCAACTTCAACTAGCATTACAAGATATTTAAGAGTTACAGTATGGATTTTTGAAAGTAAGAGACTTGCAACTATGATTTATCTGTAAACAAATTCAGTGGCGAAGCTAGAAATTTTCTCAAGGGTGTTTAAATTTAAAAGTAGTGAAAAAAATTTCCGACAAAGGGTGTTCAATATGTGTTATATACCTCTAAAACGTAATATTTACCTATGTACACAGTGTAATTTTTCGACGAAGGATGACCAGTTGACAATATTCAGGCCCCAATTCTTGAGATACTTCTTGCTCAAAGGATCTCCCAGTAGGATCTTGCACTGACATAATATTGGGCAGCATAAGATATACTTACAACAGTTGTGGTACACTCATCTCATAGTATTGGGTGGTGCACGTTAGCAAGTCACACTAATAATTTGCATATTTCACCTATTTTCTATCCAATCAAACATCGAAAAATGATTAATTAGACTTAAAAATAACCTCGTAAGGGAAAATATTTTGCAATTTTCTGTCGTACCAACTTCTCTGTCATTCTACTCCTAATAAAGTTGTTTTGCCATTCAATGTTTGATTAAATATTGAGGTAAAATAAAACTGGATAAACCATATAAGCTAGAAACCAAATGATGGTAATATTTTGTAATTTTCCATTGCCAACGCTAAGATTACAGTTTTTCCCATTAGTTATTTGTAGTGTCACGGGCAAAATAAAGAAAAATAAGAGAATTTGGAGAGGATATAAGAGGAAAATGGACAAAGAAAAGCAGTCAACATCATAAGAAGATAAATGTTGTGTAAAAGCAGGAATATCTGTTCAATCTACAGAAGCATCTCAGTCGCTGCTGCACTTTCCTCAAAACCCAATTCCCATTTCATCCCAGACTCCGTTTTTCACTACACAGAAGAGGTTTTAGCATCAAAACTTGCTCCAATTCTACAATCCTGCACTTCTCTTACAGAAAGTAATATTGGTTCTGTTCTTAAAAAAGGAAAGCAGGTTCATGCCCAAGTCACTGTAAATGGAATCGACAACTTGGGTATTCTTGGTACAAGGATCTTGGGCATGTATGTTTTGTGTAATAGGTTTACTGATGCCAAGAACTTGTTTTTTCAGCTGCAGTTGTGTTATGCTTCCCCTTGGAATTGGTTGATTAGAGGCTACACAATAATGGGTCGTTTTAATCTTGCAATCTTGTTGTTCTTTAAAATGCTGGTTTTTGGTACTAATCCTGATAAATACACTTTTCCTTATGTGATTAAGGCTTGTGCTGGTATAAATGCTGTGAAATTAGGTAAATGGCTACATGGGATGGTACAAAGTTCAGGTTTTGAGGATGATGTGTTTGTGGGCAGTGCTTTTATCAAGTTCTATGCGGAGAATGGTTGTTTGGGCGATGCTCGTCTTTTGTTCGATAAAATGTCTCAAAGGGATAGTGTCTTGTGGAATGTGATGCTTAATGGCTATGCTAAAGATGAACAATCAGTGAATGATGTGGTTGAGTTATTTAGGGAGATGAGGAGAAGTGAAACTAAGCCTAATTCAGTAACATATGCTTGTGTTCTTTCGGTTTGTGCCTCGGAAACAATGGTTAAATTTGGTTGTCAGCTTCATGGGCTTGTTGTTAGGTGTGGGTTGGAAATGGATTCTCCAGTAGCCAATACGTTGATCGCGATGTATTCTAAATTTTGTTCCTTGTTTGACGCACGAAAGTTGTTCGATTTAGTGCCACAAGCAGACCGTGTGACTTGGAATGGGATGATCGGAGGGTACGTGCAGAACGGGTGTATGGACGAGGCACTGGAATTATTTCATGAAATGGTAGCTTCCAGTGTCAAACCAGACTCCATCACCTTTGCCAGTTTGCTCCCCTTAGTTTCAATTTCAGAAGATTTACACCAGGGGAAGGCAATTCATGGTTACATCGTGAGACATGATGTATCTATGGATGTTTTCTTAAAGAATGCGATAATTGATATGTACTTTAAATGTGGGAAAGTTGAGGCAGCACGCAACATATTTAACTGCAGCCCTGCGGTGGATGTTGTTATATGTACTGCTATGATTTCAGGATTTGTTCTTAATGGCATGAGTTTTGATGCCCTAGAAGTTTTCCGATGGTTACTTATTAAGAAAATGAGGCCCAATCCTGTTACTCTAGCAAGTACATTACCAGCTTGTGCTAATTTGGCTGCTCTGAGAATAGGTAAGGAACTGCATGGTGTCATTGCTAAGCGTGGTTTTCAAGAAATACTTTATGTGGGAAGTGCAGTGACAGACATGTATGCAAAGTGTGGAAGGTTAGATCTTGCTCAACAAGTGTTCAGAAGGATGTCTGATAGAGACGTTGTTTGCTGGAATTCGATGATCACGAGCTGTTGCCAGAATGCTGAACCGGAATTGGCCATTGACTTTTTCCACCAAATGGGTGCAGATGGAGCCAAATATGATTGTGTCAGCATATCCAGTGCTCTTTCTGCTTGTGCAAATTTGCCAGCTCTACATTATGGGAAAGAAATCCATGGCTTCATTATGAAAAGTGCATTTAGCTCTGATGTTTTTGTGGAAAGTGCATTAATAGATATGTATGCTAAATGTGGGAATTTAGAGGTAGCTTGGCGTGTTTTTGACTTGATGGCGCACAAGAATGAAGTATCATGGAATAGTATTATTGCAGCTTATGGAAATCATGGCCTACTTAAGGACTGTCTGGATTTGTTTCATGGAATGCAAAAAGATGGATTCCAGCCTGACCATGTCACGTTTCTCGCGATCATATCAGCTTGTGGTCATTCTGGTCGAGTTGAAGAAGGAAAGCATTACTTCAATTGCATGACTAAAGAATATGGGATTACGCCCCGAATGGAGCATTATGCATGCATGGTTGACTTGTTTGGGAGAGCTGGTCTTGTGGAAGAAGCATTTGGAGTGATTAAGAGTATGCCGATTGCTCCAGATGCAGGAATTTGGGGAACGTTGCTTGGGGCTTGTCGCTTACATGGCAATACTGAGCTTGCTGAAATGGCTTCTGAGCATCTGTTAGGCTTGGACCCGCAAAATTCTGGCTACTATATATTACAAGCAAATCTACATGCTAATGCGGGTAAATGGGATATGGTTTCTAAAATTCGTCATATGATGAAGGAAAGAGGAGTGCAGAAAATACCTGGTTACAGCTGGACTGAAGTGAACAATGGAACTCATATTTTTGGTGCTGCAGTCGCGAGTCACCCGCAGTCTGCTCAGATATACCTTTTATTAGATAATCTTCTAATGGAGCTGCAAAATGAGGGTTATGTTCCTCAAATTAACCTTCAACAACAGCATAATTATCCCCAGAAGTCTGTTAATTCTGATTAAATCACTATTAACCACATTGAATATAGCTTAGCTCGAGGACTATATCGACACTTCAGGTTAGCATAGATATCATATTTGCGTTGGGCCATTGATTAAAGTTCATTCGACCACATTTGAAAACGGTATTAGATTTAAACTGGGGAAGAATTCATACTTCTTCTGAATGCACAAATGTGTCTGATCTCCATAGCTGTTTCCTTAGTCATCCTCTGTTCTTCTATCTTATGTCTCTCATTGTGTGACCTTTATGTTTACACCCTTTACTTTTCTCATTCTATCTCAGAGTAGGGAGAAATGTGAGAGCAAATTGAGCGCTAACTCCAGATATAAAATGGATCACAGCATAATTGAGTGGAAAATGGCTCCACTTCTGTAAACTGGGTTTATCTGTCCCCTCACATACCCTTCCCCGGCGGTTAAACGATCCATTCACCATATCATCATATCATCATCATACTATATTATAAGCGAGAACACCTCAGGTGAAAAGCTGAAATACTAAAATGCCCTTATAAAGCTAAACGACACTATTAACCCTATATTAAATGCTATTGTAAGTAATATTTTTGGAGAGATCTGTAAATACTCATGAAATAAATACTATATCCGATATAAATGCAATAGAATGAATGTGATGCACATTTACTATCATACTAAATTACTAGCATACCTCCTAATTAAGATTGGCTCTTCGTATTCTGGCTTTGTGTCATTAGATTAATTTTGTTATTTTATTGCTATCGATTGTTTAATGTTATTGATTTCCTTTCAAGTTTGAAGATATTCACGAGATTTTCTTTTGTTCACCTAGGTAGTTTTTAATAATGTTACAACTAATCTTTTTAGGAATATAGGTGCAGAGCAATTGGAAGGCTCAAACTAAAAATTAAAAGGTCTAAATGCCCGGTTGAGCTATATTTTTACCTTTTAAAGATACTTTACCATCTTAAGATTGATGTACAAAAACATAAAATTACTAAATAATATAGAAATTATAGGGGCTAAATCAACTTCGTATGCTTTAGTTATCAAATTTTGGTGTAAGGAAGAGTCCTGCCTCATGTATTCAATATCAAGCATATTCCATTTGACATTTTCTACTAATTTAAAAAACTTTATTCAAAGATAAAATAATGAATATTGTATGTACTTTCAAAATTCATTTCCTTGGTATACAATATCTTCGTGGCTTCTTTCTTGTTGTGTTAACTAAATAAGATCCCAATATTCATCATTTTTAAAGAATTCACATTTTTTATTAATTTTTATTTAATAATTCACTCAAATATCCTTTGAAAATTAAATGACCAAATTATCCTCTAAGTTTACCCTCTAAAATATCACCCTTTTGTAATTTGTATGTACTAAATATTTAATGGGTCGATGATTTAAAAAAAAAAAAAAAGGTAGTGATTATGATTAGCTATTTTCTTACTGATTCAGCCAGACAAATGCACAATGAAGTTAGGCTGATTAATTTTTCATCCTATTAAATGATAAATAATGACTACAAAATGTGTTTTGTTGTTTTCTTATTGGTTCAGCTTCTCCAGATAAATGCACTATGAATTTGGATAATTAATTCAGATTAAATGGTAAATGATAGCTACAAGCATGGGAATTGGAATTAGGATGCTAAACCTTTACATTTATGATTACCATTTCGTCTTCTCCCGTCCTCCTTTATGTTTTCTTCAACATGAATTTTGAACTTTTGCTAATTTGTAAACATTCTTCTTTGTTTGTAGGTACAATTGCTTCACAAAAGTTTCCTGTGAATGCCACCTTTAGAAATTGTAGATGACGATGTTCAAATAACAAGAGTAAGTAATGAAACTTGAAATGGTCATATAACGAGTCCACTTCTTTTTTTCTTTTGTTTATTTCTGTTTCTTCTGTTTGCTTTTGTTTTCCCTCCCAAATGTTCTCTTGATTTTCTTTTTTCTACTCCATTTGTGATTACCTATTCGCCATTTGCCATGCACGAAATCAATCTTCGCTTATCAAACAGGTAAACTATTACTTTTTTGTTAATGCACTTTTATGAGTGCATTGGTTATTCCATTAAATATATTTTCATAGCTATACTGTGATGACCCAAACGGTCATCACTTGTTTTAAATTAAATTCTATGACTCTGAGACCTTGAAAACCTCATTTCGAGTCACCTCGATTTGCGTGCACAGTCCGAGCACGTAGCCGGAAAGCTTAAATGAGAAATTGTGTGAAAAATGATAAGTTTTGACTATAAAATGAATTAATTTGACCTTGGTCAACGTTTTGGGTAAACGGACCCGGACCCGTGATTTGACGGTCCCGGAGGGTCCGTAGGAAAATATGGGACTTGGGCGTATGCCCGGAATCGAATTCCGAGGTCCCAAGCCCGAGAAATGAATTTTTGAAAGAAATTATTTTAGGAAATTGTTTAAGGAAATTGGAAATGAAATTTGATTAGAACATGTTAGTATCGGACCCGTATTTTGGTTCCGGCGCCTGGTACAGGTCTTATATATGATTTAAGACGTTTCTGTGAAATTTGGTGAAAAACGGATGTCGTTTGACGTGACTCGGACTTAAATTGAAAATTTTGATGTTTTATGAAGTTTGAAAGAATTCATGAATTTTGAGGTTTAATTCGATGTTTATGATGTTATTTTGGCGATTTGATCGCACGAATAAGTCCGTAGGATGTTTTTGAGGTTGTGTGTATATTTGGTTTGGAGCCCCGAGGGCTCGGGTGAGTTTTGGATAGGCCACGGGGTGCATTTTTGAACTTGAAATTTGCTGGTATGAACAGACCTGCAGGCTTCGCATTTGCGAAGCCTGGCTCGCAAATGCAAGCTCGCAATTGCGAAGGCTGCCTCACAAATGCGAACAACCCAGGTCTGCCCTTTTCCTCGCAAATGCGAGATTTATGTTCGCAAATGCGAAACCTCCCATATTGGTCAGACCTCGCAAATGCGATCACTGTGTCGCAAATGCGACAATCGCAAATGCGAAGGTCCCTAAAATTTGAAGCGTTCGCAAATGCGAAACAAACTTCGCAATTCCCATATCTGCAGAGGTCGGGGTTCGCAATTGCGAACCCCTATTCGCATTTCCCATAACTGAGACCTGCATTTTTCTATACTTAGCCGATTTTAAGTCATTTTTCACATCTTTTTCAAAACACAACTCCTTTGGGCGATTTTCCAAGAACAAGTCTTCTTCCAAATCAATTGTAAGTTAGTTTTTACTCATTTCTTTCAATCATTAACATCTTTTAACATGATTTCAACCTAAAATCAAAGATTTTCATGGGGGAAATTAGGTATTTTGGGTAGAACCTAGGTTTTTCAAAAATTGGGGATTTGGACCTCAATTTGAGGTCCGATTTCAAGACAAATTATATATTTGAGTTCATGGGGGAATGGGTAATCGGGTTTTGGTTCGAACCTCGGGTTTTGACCACGTGGGCCCGGGGGCGATTTTTGACTTTTTAGGTAAAACTTTGGAAAACTCATTTTCATGCATTGGGGTTGATTCATTTAGCACTTATTGATGTAATTAAGTAATTTGTGATTAGATACGAGCGAATTGGCGGTGGAATCAAGAGGTAAAGCTATAATTGAGACTTGAGTTGTGTTCGAGGCATCGAGGTAACTGTTTGGTCTAACCTTAGCTTGAGGGATTAGGAGTTGCCTCCTATTTGCTATTTGTTTCTTGTTGAGTACTATGTATAGGCATGGTGACGAGTATCTATACGTCGGTGTCGAGCATGACAGTCTTATATTGTGATTTCCATGATTTCGTTGTATTATTCATGCCTTGGTGAAAATTTCTATTTGTTGTGTAAAGTTGTGAAAAGAATTGTGACCTATGAACGTTGAGAAGCGTTGGCTCCAGTTGTATAACGAATTGGGAAAGCATAAGTGATAATTGAACCTCTAGAGCAGTGGCTCGAGTGATGAAGTGAATTGTGAAGTAAAAGTGAGAAAGAGAAGAGATCATTATGTTGCCCCCTTTGCCGGGCTATTGTTGAGTTGTGGTTCCCTTGTATTGTGTTCTTCATTGATATTACGGATACTTAGGTTGATGATTCTTTGTGTTAGGTAAGGATTATGGTTGTAGCTGAGGTAGTTAGATGTTGGGACAAGTTTGGGTATAGCTGAGGTAGTTAGGTGTTGTAACAAGTTTGGGTATAGCTGAGGTAGTTAGGTGTTATAACAAGTTTGGGTATAGCTGAGGTAGTTAGGTGTTGTAACAAGTTTGGGTATGGCTGAGGTAGATAGGTGTTGTAACAAGTTTGGTTATAGCTGTTTCGTTTTTCCTTGCCGGGATAGTGTAGACCTTTTATCCCTTGTCGGGACTCTTGTTATAATTGTAAATATTATATATGGATCGGGTTGCACGCCGCAACAATATTATATATGGATCGGGTTGCACGCCGCAACAATATTATATATGGATCGGGTTGTACGCCGCAACAATATTATATATATGGATCGGGTTGCACGTTGCAACAATATTATATATATGGATCGGGTTGCATGCTGCAACAATATGATATGGGAGCGGGTGGTACGCCTACCACGAGATATAATGAAATGGGAGCGGGTGGTACGCCTACCACGAGATATAATGAAATGGGAGCGGGTGGTACGCCTACCACGAGATATAATGAAATGGGAGCGGATGGTACGCCTACCACAAGATATAATGAAATGGGATCGGGTTACACGCCTGCAACAAGATGTGAAAAGAAAGTGAAATCTGCCTTTGTTTTCCTTATTCTTGCTAGTGGTTGGATTTTGATTCCTTTATAGTTCTCTTGATATTCTGCTTTTACCTGTTATTCCCCGAAGCATGTTTCCCCCTCCCATCCTTACTTGCTTATACCTGCTTTACTTTCCGCTGTATATTATATAACTGCACAGGTTTATTTGATAGTCTGGTCCTAGCCTCGTCACTACTTCGCCGAGGTTAGGCTAGGCACTTACCAGCACATGGGGTCGGTTGTGCTGATACTACACTCTGTGCTCTTTTGCACAGATCCAGGTCCCGGACAGCAGCAGTAGCTCGGGAGCCAGCCTTCAGTCCACCGAGACTCCGAGGTAGCCTTGCACGCGTCCGCAGGCCTGGCGTCTCCTCTATCTTATATTTCATTCTGTTATCTCATGTTTTCGAGACAAACAGTGTTATATTTCTTTCAAACGATTGTATTTAGTACTCTTAGTAGTCCGTGGATGATGTGACACCAGTTCTTGGGTAGAGGCACATGTTGAATTCCGCATTATTGTTCAGCTTATTTAATATAAATCTTCCGCTTTAATTTCATATTTCGCTGTTATTTAAATATTTAACGCTTGTTGTTATGATTGATAAAAGGATTTAAAATAAAGTAGGTAAGAGTTTATGATTTGTGGCTTGCCTAGCTTCTACGAGTAGGCGCCATCACGACCCCCGAGGGTGGGGAAATCCGAGTCGTAACATATACTCTGTCTAAGCAAATTTTGGCTAGGAAATAATCCTTATTGTCTTCAGTAGGAAGCAGTGTTCTCTTTGTTACTTTATTTTCATGTTATTGCAACCATAAAGTAATTTCAGCAATGGGAGGCAAAGCCAAAAATAACAAGAAAGTGAATTTTCTAACTCTCTATCTTCTACCACTCTTAATCTTCTTGCTTAAGCAATGACTTAAAAGAGAAGCAAAATGAATTAAGATTAACTGTTTTTTTGGCAGAGAGTTTGACCATATATTCATAATATATAGTTTTTTCAATATTTTTGTAAATTATATATCTTTCAAAATTTATTAAATTTCATGATTTCTGAGTCCTGCTACGATCTGGAATTTTTATCATCCATTATGAATTCAAGAAGCTTGAATTTTTGTCAAAACTAATAATTTATCGTCTAGGTTAAGTTATGTCGCGTACTCGCAACACGTGTAGCAACAACGGTATTTGTTCTTTGCGTAGCTATGAGCAGAGATGTTATGAACCTATTGGACAAGTTTACCCCTGTGGAGCACGTGAGATGGGGAGATTAATAAATAGCACAAAGTAGGACAGCGAAAGGCATACGAATTATGTTGAAGCTTCGGCTCAAGACTCTGCTTCTCATCTCCTTTCTCTGAGTTCTGCTTCTCATCCCCATTCTTATCTCTATTCTTAGTTACTTAGTTTCATTATAGTAGTTTGAGTGTTGCAATTGATATCTCAAGGTTGTAATCAGTATTCCAGTTCTTATTATATAGTGAGAAATTTCGGTATTGTTACATTGGTGCTTTCATCCAGAGGTCTTCAATGGAGGACCAAATAATTCAAACTATCGATGGTTCAATTAAGGTCATGAAGGATTCATGGTCTAAGAATTTGGCTGAAATTCGTTCACTGTTAAAGGAGTTGGTTGGAAACCTTGCAACAAGTAAGCCCACTCCGGTGGAATTCCGACGATTCTGTGGCGAGAATCCAGAGTTCTGGATTTCTCAGGCTGAAAGATACTTTGCATTCTATAGAATTTCAGAAAACAACAAGTTACTTCTCGCCTCGTCCTATCTCGATGGAGAAGCTTTAGACTGGTACCGATGGCTCTTCCGGAACAAGCAGCTGGTGGATTAGGAACATTTTATTGCGAAGGTGCGAATTCGTTTCCGTCAAAAGGGACTAGAATCAGCCGAAGGACGATTGGCAAAGCTCCGACAAACAACTACTGTGTCTGAGTACCAAAGTCGTTTTGAGGCTATTTTATTAGGCTTTGGTGAGGCAGAACAATCTGACTACAGAGGCAAAAAGGAAGCGTGCAAGGTGTTCGATGAAATATTTGAAAAAGAGATCGATCGTAAGCATAGCATGGATGTTGGCAATACCAACGACCAAGTATTCAACATTAGTTCTCTTTCNTCGGTAGGTGATTCTATTGTGGTGGATCGCGTCCATTGTTCATGTATAGTGGTTATTGGAGGTTTTGAGACTCGTGTAGATTTGCTTCTTCTGGACATAGATGATTTCGGTGTTATATTGCTGATGGACGGGTTATCACCTTACCACGTTATCTTGGACTGTCACGCCAAGACTGTTACCTTAGCTTTACCGGGTTTGCCTCGTTTAGAGTGGAGAGGGACTCCTGGTCATTCTACCCGTAGTGTTATCTCTTATGTGAAGGGTCGACGTATGGTCGAGAAGGGGTGTTTGGCCTATTTGGCATATGTTCGTAATTCTAGTGCTGAGGTTCCTTCCATAAATTCTGTGCCCGTTGTTCGTGAGTTTCCTGAGGTTTTCCCTTCAGACCTACCGGGTATGCCACCCGACAGGGATATTGACTTCTGCATTGATCTGGTTCCGGGCACTCAGCCCATTTCTATCCCGCCATATCGTATGGCCCCGCCTGAGTTGGAAGAGTTAAAGAAGCAGTTGCAAGACTTGCTTAAGAAGGGTTTCATTAGACCCAGTGTTTCGCCTTGGGGTGCGCCGGTGTTATTTGTTAAGAAGAAGGATGGGTCAATGAGAATGTGTATTGGTTACCGGCAATTGAACAAGGTTACAATCAAGAATAAGTATCCATTGCCGAGGATTGATGATTTGTTTGATCAGCTTCAGGGTGCCAAGGTATTTTCAAAGATTGACTTGCGATCTGGCTACCATTAGTTGAGGATTAGGGCATCTAATGTCTCTAAGACAGCTTTCCGTACTCGGTACGGGCATTATGAGTTCTTGGTGATGTCATTCGGGTTGACAAATGCCCCAGCAGCTCTTATGGATTTGATGAACCGAGGGTTCAGGCCTTATTTGGATTCGTTCGTGATAGTCTTCATGATGATATTTTGATATATTCCCGCAGGCGAGAGGAGCACGAGCAGCATCTTAGAGTGGTTCTTCAGACTTTGAGGGATAGTCAGTTGTGCGCCAAGTTTTCGAAGTGTGAGTTCTGGTTGAGTTCAGTTGCATTCCTGGGTCATGTTGTGACAGCAGAGGGTATTCAGGTTGATCCGAAGGAGTTGAATTTGAGGTAGAGGAGGTGGTTGGAGTTGTTGAAAGATTATGATATCACTATCTTATATCATCCGGGAAAAGCCAATATGGTGGTCGATGCTTGGAGTAGGAAGTCAGCTGGTATGGGCAGTCTTGCTTATATTCCGGTCGGTGAGAGACAGCTTGCTTTGGATGTTCAGTCTTTGACCAATCAGTTGTGAGGTTAGATGTTTCTGAGCCCAGCCGTGTGTTAGCTTGCACAGTCGCTCGTTCATCATTGTTGGAGCGTATCCGAGATCGGCAGTATGATGATCCTCATTTATGTGTCCTTAGAGACATGGTGCAGCACGGAGGTGCCAAGCAGATTACCTTAGATGATGATGGAGCTTTGAGATTGCAGGGTCGAGTATGTGTGCCCAATGTGGATGGGCTCTGAGAGTTGACTTTAGAGGAGGCCCATAGCTCCCGGTACTCTATTCATCCGGGCGCCGCGAAGATGTATCGGGATTTGCGACAGCATTATTGGTGGCGTAGAATGAAGAAGGATATCGAAGCATATGTGGCTCGTTGTTTGAATTTTCAGCAGGTTAAGTACGAGCATCAGAGGCCTGGTGGTTTATGTTGGCCCAAGTTCAGATGAAGTTTTGAAGATTGACAAAATAAACTCAGTCATGAACCAGGTCCATCATGCGAGACACAGTGTTGATATGCCTACACATGTGACATATGTGTGAAGAAGAAAAGTCTCAAGGATCAGCAACAATATCTTCTGAGTTGATTGAAAATGTTGCATAGGATAAGGAGTTGAAGTCTCCTTATGTAAAGAGAACTACATCCGGATCAAGGATAAGGATTGGAGTTTGAGTTGTTCTAGGACTCGAATTTGATGAAGGATCTGCAATTCGAGTTTTAATCAAACTCTGATTACTAACTCTATAAATAATAATAGTTGTTCTCTTTTACAGGGATTGCACATACGCAGAAGTTAAACTAAATTGAGAGCAAAAGAGCTAGGCGAATTTTGCAAGCAATTTATGTGTGATTCAAGTGTGCAAATCTGAAGCTACATGAACCAAGAGTGAAGAACCAATTCCATTGTGTTTTTCTTTATTTCTAGTTCAATTGTAGTAGGTGTTTCATATTGTACCTTTCAGCTTTTATAGAAGCAATTGTAATAGGTATATTGAGTATTCAAGTTAAAGTTAACTTGAAGGAGTCGCAACAGTTGAGGCTTTGTGCTACACTGGGATTAGAGTTTAATCCTTAGGTTTACAAGAGTTTGTAAATGCTGTTTTTGGCTCAGTGATTTTAGTGGAAGTTTGAGAAAATCCTACGGAGTAGTAGGTCGTGGTTTTTTCACCTTTTGAGCCAGGTATTTTCCACGTAAAAATCTCTGTGTCCTTTACTTTATGCACTCTTAATTCCGCAAACAGTCATAGTAAGTACATCTAGAAGAACCAGGTTCTTCTAGTGCAAAATTTAGGTACCACACAAATCACCCCCCTTCTTGTGTGGTATTGACGTTTAGAACATCAATTGGTATCAGAGCAGGTTATCCTTGAAGAGGCTAACCCCTTAGGAAAAGATCAACATGAGTGCACCACCTGGGAACTGGGAAGGGCAATCCACTACCAGGCCTCCACTTTTCAATGGTCAATACTATTCTTGGTGGAAGAACAGAATGAGAGATCACATTATAGGGGAAGATTATGAACTTTGTGACATATTCACTGATGGTCCCCTAGCAACCACTAAGAAGAATGCTGAAGGAATTGATGTGCCAAAAACAAGGGCTGATTGTACTGCTGAGGACCTGAGGAAGTGGGAGAAAAATGCTAAGGCCAAGAAGTGGCTTGTATGTGGTCTAGGACCAGACGAATACAGTAGGATCCAAAGCTGTACAACTGCTAAGGAAATATGGGACACTCTGCAAGTGGCTCATGAAGGAACACCTCAAGTGAAAAGATCACGAGGAACACTTCTGTATTCTCAATATGAGAATTTTACTATGAAGGAAGGAGAAACTATCCGGGAGATGTATACTAGATTCACCACTTTGACAAATGAACTTGAATCTCTTGGAAGGATTATCCTGGAGGAAGACAAGGTTGAGAAGATTCTGACAAGAGTTCTGCCAGTCACACGGGAAAGCAAAATCACTGCCATTCAGGAATCCAAGAACATTTCTACTCTCAGACTGGATGAACTAATTGGAAATTTAACTGCCTATGAAATGAGGAGACAAACCATGAAGATGGATACCCCCAAAAAGGAGAGAAGCGTAGCTCTCAGAATTGCTGAAAGTGCAGATTTGGAAGATGATGAAGTGGCTATGATCACTAGGGATTTCAAGAAGTACCTGATGAGAGGAAAGGGTTCTTCAAGAGGTACAAACTTCAACAAATCAAGAGCTCCGGAGAAACAGACCAATGAGGGATGCTACAAGTGTGGTAAGACTGACCACATGATAAAAAACTGCCCTCAATGGGAAATTGAGTGGAAGAAAGAAAGAGCTGAACGAAGGAACAGGAAGAAGGAACAGGTTCAACCAAAGAGCAACAAAGGTTCAACCAAGGCTATGGTTGCTGCTTGGGGAGAAACTTCAGATGAAGACTCAGAAGATGAAGCTGAGGAGGAGCAAGCACTGATGGCCATCGGAGAATCAGATGATGAACAAGAGGTAAGTATTCTTCATCTCAAAGACAAGATCAAGTGTGTCACAATTGTGTGATAGAGGTAACCTTGTGGCTTTTACCTCCACCAAATTTTTGTGATTAACCTTACTACTAAAAAGAT
>NW_017674272.1:34704-83014 GCF_001879085.1 Nicotiana attenuata | reverse complement strand
CTAAAACTTAAAAGACTGAAATAACCTTACAAAGTTGAGTGACTATAGTACCCTTCAACATATTATTATTTCAAATATGATTTTGTACAAATATGTAAATGTAACGTCCCAACTGGTCGTTTTGAGCAATTGCGTCCGGTTCGGCAGTTTGAGGTCACGAGTAGCTTCATATTATGTGTATCGACTTGCATGCGCAGTCCGGGCGTGAAACCAGAAAGCTTTTATGTGAAAATATGAAAAATATAGTAATTTCCAGAGTTAAAATTTGGTTTTTAGTTGACTTTGGTCAATATTTTTGGTAAATGGATCCGGATCTGTGTTCCGACGATCCCGGGAGGTCTGCGGTAAAATATGAGACTTGGGCGTATGCCCGAAATTAAATTCCGAGGTCCCTAGCCTTAGAAAACAATTTTTGAAGAAAATTATTGTGCTGGTTTTTAAAGGAAATAAAGAAATGAATTAATATTTGAACTCGTTGGTATCGGGCCCGTATTTTGTTTTCGGAGCCTGGTACAAGTTTGTTATGATATTTAAGTCCTATCTGTGAAATTTGGTGAGAATCGGAATTGATTTGACGTGATTTGGACGTCCGGTTGAAAAGTTAGAAAATTATGAGTTTTGAGGTTAAATTCGTAGTTTTTGATGTTATTTTAATGATTTGATCGCACGAGCAAGTCCGTATGATGTTTTTAGACTTGCGTGCATGTTTGGTTTGGAGCCCCGAGGGCCTGGGTGAGTTTCGGATAGGTTTAGGCTATGTTGTGCTTGTTTTTGGATGCTTCATCATCGTTTCTTCAAGCAAAAATAATACCACATTGAGCAAATGAGATCCAAATTCAGTTTTATTTGAACCATTAGATCCGTATCGAAATTACGGAGCCATTAGAAAAAGAATCATCGAATTTGAACATCGTATGAGGAAGTTATGCTCATTTTCGTGTCGGGAAAAATTACTGGTTTCTGGTGTGTTCGCAAATGCGAACATTTTTATCGCATTTGCGATGCCCGTCTCGCAAATACAACTTCTGTCAGCCCTGCTTTGTTCGCAATTTGCGAGGGTTCGCAATTGCGAACCCTGGGTCGCAAATGCGATATCTGAGGCCTGTTAAGTGAGGTTTTTGACGAGATTTTCACCCATTTTTCAATTTTCTCAAACCTTAAACCTCCATGGGCGATTTTCTAAAGACCCAAACGTCTCCAAATCATTGGGTAAGTGTCTCTAATTAATTTCCAACTATATTTTATGATTATATCTTAGATTTAACATCAAATTCATGAGAATCTAAAGGAAAATTTGGGGAAAATTGTGAAATCTTTCAAAAATGTAAAATGATGATTTGAATGACCAAATGGTATAGGAATTAGAAAATTTTTGTATGGGTGAACTCGTAGCGGAATGGGTGTTAGATTTTTGTAAATTTTACCGGGTTCCGAGGTGCGGGCCCGGGGAGTTGACTTTTGTTGAATTTTTACAAATTGTATAAGAATCATGGTTTTGTCAATTAAAATTATTTTCTCTTGCATAATTTGATGTATTGAAGTCGTTTTTGGCTAGATTGAGCCGAGCGTTGATGAATCAGTAAAAGAAAAGCCAAATTGCATATTGAATTGGCCGGATTGAAGTAAGTATCTTGCCTAACCTTGTGTGGGGGACTTCCCGTTAGGATTTGAGTCTTCTATGCTAATTGTAGTCCGTGCATGAGAGGTGACGAGTGTGTGCTCGGACTTATTTTTGGAAAATTTGCTCTAGGGTTCTTAGGCCCTTATGTTCATATTGTGGAAAGTATCCCGTTATGATTGGGTTTAATAATTGCTTAAATTGCCTCTATATGCTCCATATGATGTTGTTTGTTTTCCTCTAATTCTTACGTGTTACATTGACCCTTAATTGCCTTAATTGAAGTGATTGCCTTCCTTATTGTTTTGATACTTTTTGATTGTGAGTTTCTCTATGACTTCGTGCAAATATGTTACATGTCCAATTGTTTTGGTTACCGGTGTAGTTATCATGTGCTTATTATGTCTTGTTGTTTTGTTGAGGTTATCGTGCTTCTTGGTTTTTTCGTGACCCTTATTATGTGCTTGTTGATTCCCTTGCCGGGATGTCATTGCTTATGATATTGTTTCCCTTGCCGGGATATTGTTGTTATACTATTGTTCCCTTTCCGGGACGTTATTGCTTATGATATTGTTTCCCTTGCCGGGATATTGTTGTTGTACTCTTGTTCCCTAGCCGGGATTCTTTTATGATTGGTGTTGATATATGAAATGGGATCGGGTTGCACGCCTGCAACGGTACTATATGAAATGGGAGCGGGTTGCACGCCTGCAACTGTACTATATGAAATGGGAGCGGGTTGCACGCCTGCAACTATACTATATGAAATGGGATCGGGTTGCACGCCTACAACGGTACTATATGAAATGGGAGCGGGTTACACACCTGCAACAGTACTATATGAAATGGGAGCGGGTTGCACGCCTGCAACGGTACTATATGAAATGGGAGCGGGTTGCACGCCTGCAACAGTATTGTATGAAATAGGAGCGGGTTGCACGCCTGCAACGGTATTATATGAAATGGGAGCGGGATGCACGCCTGCAACGGTATTGTGTGAAATGGGATCGGGTTGCACGCCGCAACGGTATTATATGATTTGGGATCGGGTTGCACGCCGCAACAAGAAAGAATGAAAGTGAATATTGATTCTTATGGTGAGAACGAGAGTAAAAGCACGAAGGGTGATGCCGTGCACTTTCTGTTGCTGTGTTTATTTGTTGGTATCAATTCAAGTGTTTTAACTGTTTAATTTCCTTTATTGATGTGATCTTTGTGTTGGAACCTACAGTGTTTTCAATACTTCGCCGTATTTATATATATACATTCCAATACTTCAAACTTCAAAAAATGTTACATCTTTAATTCAATTAGTTTCTCAATTATATCCCCTTAAACCGTCTGAGGTCGTATTTTACTTAAAAAGGAATTTCTACTAATTTTTAAGTTATTAACTCCCATGTTAAAGGTAATAATCCAGTTGATGTTGTATTTTAATTGAAAGGGGTACTTTCTTTACTCAAATGATTTCAAAAGAAACAACCTCATCTTTTCTCTCTGACTTTCCTAATTAGTTTAGAAATTGTAATTTACTTATACTAGGTAAATGAGACTTCTTGAACATCTTGAGTGCATTTGTACGGACATTATGTATAGTATAGCATTTGGATTTTGCTGTTAAAAGTGAGATGGAAAATATGGGGGCACAAGGTGCCATGTGTGCTGATGGTTCGAAAGTTGGAATTATGATATGAGATACCGAGGATTGAGATGGTCGGGATTGTGTATTAGACATGATGTGATTGATTGAGTTGGTATTGCCTTCTTTATTTGAATACATTCTTACTTGTTTCTGTTCCTGTTATGTCAGTGTTGATTTACTTGGTTATTTGATTTACTTGGTTATCTGACTTACTTGGTAATCTGATTTACTTGGGTATCGTTCGTTACTACCCGTGTTCTCCCTTTATTGTTCCTACTGTTTGTATTTTGATTTCTCTCCGCTGTTGATATTACCTCGTTATCTTTATCTCGATATTTTACTATCATATCTTGTTCATTTCATTTGACCAGTAGGTGTCTTGACTGTTCCTCGTCACTACCCCACCAAGGTTAGTCTTGATACTTACTGGGCACCGCCGTAGTGTGCTCATACTACACTTCTGTACATTTTTGTGTACAGATCCAGGTATTGATTGATAGTAGCTGTGCAGGTCATCGCGGTGGAGACTCACGGTAGCCTATTGCTGCGTTCGCAGGCCTCAGAGTCACCTTCGTTTGAATTTACGTTCCATTGATTCCTTCTCGTTCTGGAATAGTGTTATATTTATTTTGTATAACTACTCTTAGAAAGGCTTATGACTTGTACCTCCGGTTTTGGGAATTATGATTTATTGATAGTTATTTAATTTGAAGTCAGTAAATATTAATGTTATCTCAGTAAATGTTAGGCTTACCTAGTTTAGAGACTAGGTGCCATCACGACTCCTTCGGAGGGATTTTGGGTCGTGACAAGTTGGTATCAGAGCTCTAGGTTCATAGGTGCTACGAGTCATAAGCAAGTTTAGTAGAGTCTTGCGGATCGGTACGGAGACGTCTTACTTATCTTCGAGAGGCTACGGAACTGTTAGGAAATTCCACTTCTTTCCTTCCTTATCGTGCGATATTGATTCAGCTCGAACTGTATAACTTATGTTCCTTTACATCCACTCGTGTATAATATTACGCTCTCAGTTTCCGGTATGCGCCAGTGGTTCTTGATGCTACAGACGGGCCACGAAGGAGTCAGGGATGCTCAGGCACTGTCTCAACGAGTCATCCAGACTGAAGATACAACGGTATTGAGAGGCTATTCAGTTGTTCATATGGAGGCGCAGCGGTTCCCGGCATCTGATTGACGACTGCGAGCCTGGAAAGGTTTAATTGGTTGACTAGTTGTCGTGATTGTGGCAAGGTCACGAGGTGGGTGTTGATTGGGAATAGTTGGTGGTATTGGAGTACCTTGTGATTTGTGTTGTACGAGCTATGAAGGTTAGTTTTACGGATCATCATACGTTGTTTTCTATGGCTTTGCGCCAAGTGGAGGAGTCCATCAGCGGCATTCAGACTGCATAGTCAGACTTGCGTCAGTTTCGGCCTGAGGTATATGTATGTGTGGTGTTGGTAGGTTCCCGGAATTTGTATATGAGTAAGGTCTGAGATCTTGTACGGGACTGTGACGACCCGGTCGGTCGTCTTAGGAATTTACGCCCCGATCCCCCATTAATTGCTTCCCCTAAGTTCATTTCTGCTATTTTGGTTTGCCGGGACGTTCGGTGTTGAGTTTCGGAGAGTTTTGGGACACTTAGTCCCTAAATGAGAGCTTAAGTGTGAAAAAGTGGTCCGTAGATGGAACAGTATGAAGACGACCTCGGAATGGAAATTCGATGGTTCCGTTAGCTCCGTTAGGTGATTTCGGGGTTGGGAGCGTGTTCGGAATGTATTTTGGAAGTCCGTAGCTCATTTAGGCTTGAAATGCCGAAGTTTGAATTCTTGAAGTTCCGGTCTGATAGTGAGTTTTTGATCCGAGGGTCGGATTGGAATTCCGGAAGTCGCAGTAGCTCCGTCATGTCATTTGGGATGTCTGTACAAAATTTCAGGTCATTTGGACGTGTTTTGGTTAGGTTTTTGATCGAAAGCGTATTTTGATAAAAATTGAAGTTCTTAGGCTCAAATCCTTGTTTAATTCGAGTTTCCGGCATTATTTTAGGTGGTTTAAGGATTGGTACAAGTTTGCATGAGGTATTAGGTCTTATTGGTGCTTTAGGTTGAGGTCCCGGGGACCTCGGGATGATTTCGAGTGGTTAACGGAAGAATTTTGAAGTGTGCAGCAGCTGATTTCTTGCTACTTCTGGTATTTCCGCATCTGCGGTTTGGGAACCGCAGATGCGGCGCCGCAGAAGCGGCTACATGGCCGCATAAGCGGCTATTGCCCTTTCCCTCAGAAACCGCAGAAGCGGTTCTTCTCCCGCATAGGCGGAGCCGCAGAAGCGGCTTATCCGCCCCAGAAGCGAAGCCTAGTGGCCCCCTAGTCTCCGCAGAAGCGGTCCCTTGTCCGCAGAAGCGGAAATGCCTGTTCTGATATAGAAAATTCGAGGGTTTGATTTCATAAATTAGAAAAACCAAATTGAGCTCGGGTAAGGGCGATTTTCAGAGGGTTTTGAAGAGAAGACTATTGGGTAACGTTTCTTTAATCCCTTCTAGTTATATTTCATCATTTTGTAGTTAAATCCATCATTAAAATTCGAATTTGGGATCAAAATTTGAAGAAATTGGGTAAAACTTCATAGGCTAAACTATTGAGTTTTGAGTGAGCATTTGACCTCCGATTTGGGAGATTTTTATATGGTTAGATTCGTGAGAGTACGAGGGTTCCGAAAATATGAAAATTATTCGATTCCGAGGCGTTGGCCTGAAGGGCATTTTGGTCATTTCACCTAATTTCGCGCCGTAGCTTTGAATTTAATAGCAAAACCAGTTGTTTGCGATGTTATTTACAATGTGTAATTGAATTGAATAGGTTTGGGCCATTTGGAGTCGGATACTCGTGGCAAGGGCGTGGTTTCTAGTTGATATTGAGCCGGTTCGAGGTAAGTGGCTTGTCTAACCTTGTGTGGGGGACCTTTCCCCTTAGGATATGATATGTGGTAATTGAGTGCCTTGTACGCGAGGTGACGAGCGCGTACTTGAGCCAATTGTTGAAAATCCGGGTTTTACTTAAGATATTGAGACTGAGCCTTCCTTCATATTTGCCTTATTGTACTTGGAATTATAACCTGTGTTAGATTAGGAAAGCATGTTTAGTTGATCCAATTTTGCCTAATTGTTTAAGTTGCCCTGACTGAACTACGTGAAGCATGCTAGGCTAGTACTACCTGTTGCTTATCTTTGTACTTCCTTTCTTAGTATCTTCTGGTTGTGGTTGCGCATTTACATTGGGACTACGGATGTGGGATTCCGGTAGCTCCCCCCCCTGTTTGTTTACTTTGGGACTACGGGTTCGATTCCCGGTAGATCCCCCTGTGCTTTTACTTTGGGATTGCGGGTTAGATTCCCGATAGATCCCCCTGCACATTGATAGTTGGACTACGGGATGGTATCCCGGGAGATCCTTCGGATATACACATATGATGGACTACGGGACGGTATCCCGGGAGATCCACTGGACAGTTGAGAAAAGGACTACAGGACGGTATCCTGGGAGATCCTCATTGTTACCATTGGTATTGAGCTGTAATTATTCTGTGGTTGTTCCGTTCTTTGTGTATTTGATATTGCCTTGTTTAACCTGTCTTATCTCACCGCTGTATTCATTATTATCGTCAGTTTTTCATACTGTTAATTTATTATTATATTTTATCTCAGTAGGGCCCTGACCTTCCTCGTCACTACCCAACCGAGGTTAGGCTTGGCACTTACTGAGTACCGCTGTGGTGTACTCATGCCCTTCCTACGCATGTTTTTCATGTGCAGATCCAGGTACCTCCACTCAGGCGCACTATCCTTGAGGCGATGAGAGCTACGGAGACTTCGAGGTATATCTGCAGCATCCGCAAACCGAAGAGTCTCCTTCCTTATTCTATCTGTAGTGTTTAGATTCTATCATACTCTTAATGTAGACCTTCTGGAGATTTGAGCATTTACAGTGTTTCTATTAGCCTGTGGTTCCCGTGAGTTTCCGAGTTTTGGGATTTTGTTGTAGACTTCCGCATTTCTTTTGAGTTGTATAGGCCGAGCGGCCTTATATGCAGTTATTATTTTAATACGTTTAGCCTTATTTAATCATTTCGCAAGTTAGGTTGTTATTTCCGCATTGTTAGGCTTACCTAGTTGTAGGAACTAGGTGCCATCACAACATGTTCATGGAGGGTGAACTGGGGTCGTGACATGAACGATGTTGGGACTTTGATTGGGATTATTTCATATCGACTATCCGAAGAAATGGGTCAGCTTTGTGGTGTTGGGTCAGCATAGCGATGAAGTGATTGGTCCTTTGAATAGGAATTCTCTACTGGTATTCGTGAAAGCACTCTTGGATTGGATGGTTTGTGTGACTCGGTTAAAGTTGGGGAGGTGCAGTCCTGATGGCTTATTTGCATGTGGGCGGATCTCGGAGGGTTCTCGATGGTTTGACTACGGCTTGAGTTGGGTGTCTACTATGGGTGTAAGGAATATGTGGTACATTGTGGCTTTCTCCTGAATAGGCATCAGAAATTAATGGGGTGTTGACATTGTTGGCTATCATATGTGAAGAGTGTGCATTTTGGAAAGGACCTTGAGTTTTGGTTTGCAGTGCGTGGCCGGTAGCATGGTGATTACTGGGTTTTGAGGCTTTCAAGGTACATGTTTTGTTACACGGCCAGAAACTCTATATGAGTGCTTCGGTAGAATGATAGGGTGTAAGTGTTATATCAGCCATTTGATTTGCGTAGTGGTGTTTGAGTATGGAAGTTTTGGTATTCCTGAGGTTTTGGGCTAGATGCCCTCATGTGTGGACCATTTCCTACTGGCGAGTTGTGAAGAAAAGTTGAGGATGAGGTAATTAATAACATGCATGATTGATAGGTCGCTATGGATTTTTTGGAAANCTTTGATGAATCGGTAAAGGAAAAGCCAAATTGAGTATTGAATTGGCCGGATTGAGGTAAGTATCTTGCCTAACCTTGTGTGGGGGACTTCCCCTTAGGATTGAGTCTTCTATGCTAATTGTAGTCCGTGCATGCGAGGTGACGAGTGTGTGCTCGGACTTATTTGTGGAAAATTTGCTCTAGGGTTCTTAGGTCCTTATGTTCATATTGTGGAAAGTATCCCGTTATGATTGGGTTTAATAATTGCTTAAATTGCCTCTATATGCTCCATATGATGTTGTTAGTTTTCCTCTAATTCTTACGTGTTACATTGACCCTTAATTGCTTTAATTGAAGTGATAGCCTTCCTTATTGTTTTGATACTTTTTGATTGTGTGTTTCTCTATGACTTCGTGCAAATATGTTACATGTCCAATTGTTTTGGTTACCGCTGTAGTTATCATGTGCTTATTATGTCTTGTTGTTTTGTTGAGATTATCGTGCTTCTTGGTTTTTCCGTGACCCTTATTATGTACTTGTTGATTCCCTTGCCGGGATGTTATTGCTTATGATATTGTTTCCTTTGCCGGAATATTGTTGTTATACTATTGTTCCCTTTTCGGGATGTTATTGCTTATGATATTGTTTCCCCTGCCGGGATATTGTTGTTATACTATTGTTCCCTTGCCGGGATGTTATTGCTTATGATATTGTTTCCCTTGCCGGGATATTGTTGTTATACTCGTGTTCCCTTGCCGGGATTCTTTTATGATTGGTGTTGATATATGAAATGGGAGCGGGTTGCACGCCTGCAACGGTACTATATGAAATGGGAGCGGGTTGCACGCCTGCAACAGTTATTATAAGAATGGGATCGGGTTGCACGCCGCAACGGTATTATATGATTTGGGATCGGGTTGCACGCCGCAACAAGAAAGAATGAAAGTGAATATTGAATCTTATGGTGAGAACGAGAGTAAAAGCACGAAGGGTGATGCCGTGCACTTTCTGTTGTTGTGTTTATTTGTTGTTATCAATTCAAGTGTTTTAACTGTTTAATTTCCTTTATTGCTATGATCCTTTGTGTTGGAACCTACAGTGTTTTCAATACTCTACTGTATTTATATATATACATTCTAATACTTCAAACTTCAAAAAATGTTACATCTTTAATTCAATTAGTTTCTCAATTATATCCCCTTAAACCGTCTGAGGTCGTATTTTACTTAAAAGAAATTTCTACTAAGTTTTAAGTTATTAACTCCCATGTTAAAGGTAATAATCCAGTCGATGTTGTATTTTAATTGAAAGGGGTACTTTCTTTACTCAAATGATGTCAAAAGAAACAACCTTATCTTTTCTCTCTGACTTTCCTAATTATTTTAGATATTGTAATTTATTTATACTAGGTAAATGAGACTTCTTGAACATCTTGAGTGCATTTGTACGGACATTATGTATAGTATAGCATGTGAATTTTGTTGTTAAAAGTGAGATGAAAAATGTGGGGGCACAAGGTGCCATGTGTGCTGAAGGTTCGGAAGTTGGAATTATGATATGAGAAACCGAGGATTGAGATGGTCGGGATTGTGTATTAGACATGATGTGATTAATTGAGTTGGTATTGCCTTCTTTATTTGAATACATTCTTACTTGTTTCTGTTCCTGTTATGTCAGTGTTGATTTACTTGGTTATCTGATTTACTTGGTTATCTGACTTACTTGGTAATCTGATTTACTTGGTTATCTGACTTACTTGGTTATCTGATTTACTTGGTTATCTGATTTACTTGGGTATCGTTCATTACTACCCGTGTTCTCCCTTTATTATTCCTACTGTTTGTATTTTGATTTCTCTCCGCTGTTGATATTATCTCGTTATCTTTATCTCGATATTTTACTATCATATCTTGTTTATTTCATTTGACCAGTAGGTGTCTTGACTATTCCTCGTCACTACCCCACCGAGGTTAGTCTTGATACTTACTGGGCACCGCCGTGGTGTGCTCATACTACACTTCTGTACATTTTTGTGTACAGATCCAGGTATTGATCGATAGTAGCTGTGCGGGTCGTCGCGGTGGAGACTCACGGTAACCTGTTGCTGCGTTCGCAGGCCTCGGAGTCACCTTTGTTTGTATTTACGTTCCATTGATTCCTTCTCGTTCTGGAACAGTGTTGTATTTATTTTGTATAACTACTCTTAGAAAAGCTTATGATTTGTACCATCGGTTTTGGGAATTATGATTTATTGATAGTTATTTAATTTGAAGTCAGTAAATGTTAATATTATTTCAGTAAATGTTAGGCTTACCTAGTTTAGAGACTAGGTGCCATCACGACTCCTTCGGAGGGATTTTGGGTCGTGACAGTAAATATACATTATAAGAAAATTAATTAAAAAGAAAATATTTAATTGAAATAAACACAAAGTTGGCAACCCTTTGATCTTCATCATTAAAAAGTAACCTACTATTAAATGTTAAATAATTCTCCACTTACATGATTGTGGTTAATTGGGAATCCTATTAAATGATGAATTATAACTATACATTAATTTGTTGTAAACCATAAAGTTTAAACGTCAATTCCCTTGTATTTTCCATATGTGATTTATTGGTTCGCTTTTATTTTTCAAAAAATTAACTTCTTCTAACCTTCAATCCATGTATCACCAGTTAAGAGCTAGCTTTTATAATTTCATAACCGGTATACAAAAAAGCATATTAGCAAAGTTAATTACATTAACCAATGTTCTCTTGGTTGTTGTAAAATATTTGGAGAATTTGAAGAGTCACTTTAAATATTTTGTTTGCCTAATTTAATTCAACAACTTACTCCGTTACTATTCTCTTTTCTTCTCTTCCTTTTATTTCTATTTTCAATCTTTAATTTGAAATTGTGTGATACTATTTTTCCTGATTTTGTTTCCCTACTTCTACAAAGCGTTGAGTAAAAAACGAGCCAAAGCATTTAGCTCCAATGCCATGCAGAAACATTAAACACCAAATACATTTCTCAAAATAAACTGCAAAAGATTTTGACTATTTGTGAGCAATCCATACTATTATGTGAAAAGTAAAAATGAATTTCACGTTTTGGAATGCAAATCCAATTCTTGCGGTGCATCGCAAGGTCTCTATTTACATTGATTGGTTCACTAATTTTTTCAAGATATAATACTTAAAGTATCTCAATGAATTGCGAGGATCCTTTTAAAGTAAGAAAACTGTAAATTTTCTTTTCAATTATTCTTTTGTTGTTGAGTGAGCTAAATAAGATCGTATTTGTTTATTTTTTAAATTTAAACTTTTACTTTTAATTTTATGTGATGACCCAAAGGGTCATCTTGTGTTTTAGAATCCGATTTCGTGTTTCGAGGCTTTGAAAACCTCATTTTCTTTCTCCTCGATTTGCATGCGCAGTCCGGACACATATCCGGAAAGCTTTTATGTGAAAAATTTAAGAAAAGATGATTTTTGGCTTAAAAAGATGATTTTTGTTGATTGTGGTCAACGTTTTGGGTAAACGGAACCAGACCCGTGTTCCGACAGTCCCGGAGGGTCCGTAGTAAAATACGGGACCCGGGCGTATGCCCGGTATCGAATTCCGAGGTCCCTAGCCCGAGAAATAAATTTTTGAAAAAATATTGATAAGACTGAAAATGCAATAATTTAAATAATTTTATCTTATTGGTATCGGGCCCTTATTTTAGTTCCGGAGCCCGGTACAGGTCCGTTATAATATTTAAACCTTATCTGTGAAATTTGGTGAAAACCGAAAATGGATTAACGTGATTCAGACCTTTGGTTGAGAAAATAGGAAGTTTGAAACTATCTTGAAAATTTCATGTGTTTTGGTGTTGAATTCATAGTTCTAGGTGTTATTTTGGCGATTTGATTGCATGAGCAAGCTCGTATGTTGTTTTAAGACTTGTGTTCATGTGTGGTTTGGAGCCCCGAGGGCTCGAGTGAGTTTTGGATAGGCTACAGAGTGTTTTGAAACTTAAGAAAATTGCTGGTATGTTCAGGTCTGCAGACTTCGCAATTGCGAAGTCTGGCTCGCAAATGCGAGCATCGCATTTGCGAAGAATCACTGCATTTGCGATCAGTAGGGCTGGGAGGGGACCTTCGCATTTGCGAAGCTCAGCGTCGCATTTGCGATGAGAGCAGAGGCCGCATTTGCGAACATTTGTTCGAATTTGCAATGCCAGTAGGCCAGGCCAAGCTTCGCATTTGCGAAGTATTGACCGCATTTGCGAACCTGTGATCGCAAATGCGATAACTGCGACTGTTCAAAACCATTTTTGGATGGGATTTTTCTTTCATTCTCCCATTTTTCAAAACCTAAACTTCTTTTTCAAAGACTATTTCTTCCCCAAATCATAGGTAAATGATTCTTAACTTATTTCTTTCAATCTATTTCAACTTTTTACAAGATTTGATCATAAAATCTAGAGTTTTTCATGGTGAAATTGGGTGTTTTCTGGTAGAACTTAGGAATTTCAAAATTCGGGGGTTTAGACCTCAAATTGAGGTCGGATTCCAAAACCAATTGTATATCCGGGCTCGGGGGTGAATGCGTAATCGGGTTTTCGTTCGAATTTCGAGTTTTGACCAAGCGGGCCCGGGGTTGATTTTTAACTTTTTGGGGAAAATGATGGGAATTCTATGATTATGCATTGGAATTGATTTCTTTAGCATTAATTAATGTTAATAAGTTAATTATGTGTAGATACGAGCGGATTGGAAGTGGAAACTAAGGGAAAAACGGTATTTGAGGCTTGAGTTTGGCCGTGGAATCGAGGTAAGTGTTGTGGCAAACCTTAGCTTGAGGGATTAGGTATTGTTGCCTTATTTGGTACATGTTTAATTGTTAAGTACGACGTATAGGTGACGTGACGAGTATCTATACGTTGTTGTCGGGTCATAGCATGTGAGTGAGTCTTATACTTGTGACCGTTGTGTTTCTTTATACTTACTGTTCCTGCTTAAACTGGTTATTACTCATGTTAAACAAGTCTTATTATGCTTTCCTGGTTTTGGATATTGGTTGAGTATTGGCTCAAGTTGAGATTTATATTGTGAAGTTAAACGATGAAACAAAGTTGTTTAATTATGATGCCCTTGCCGGGCTGTTATTGTTTCTGTTGTTTCTTATATGGTGAGGAAGAGTGATAAAGCACGAAGGGTGATGCCGTGTATATTTCTATTATTCAAATGGTGAGGCTGAGTGGTAAAGCACGAAGGTTGATGCCGTGCACGTTTCTATTATTGATTATCTGGTGAGGTTGAGTGCTAAAGCACGAAGGGTGATGCCGTGCATGTTTCTATCATTGATTACCTGGTGAGGTTGCGAGTAAAAGCACGAAGGGTGATGCCGTGCATTTTTCCCGTTTGATGTGTTTACTTATTATTACTGGTTCAAAGTGTACTAGCTGTTTAAATTCATCTACTGCTGTGATTCTTTATCTTGGTACCCCATAGCATGTTGCCCCCTTCCCGTTAAATTCTGCTTAGCTTCTATTAATTGTTATTCTGTTAGCATATTGTTTAACTGCACAGGTTTATGTTATTTGCCATGTCCTAGCCTCGTCACTACTTCATCGAGGTTAGGCTCGGCACTTACCAGTACATGGGGTCGGTTGTACTGATACTGCACTCTGCATTTTCTGTGCATACCCCGGTACTGGACCACACGGATCAGAGTTTGGGTTGCTGCCTTCAGTCCACAGGAGACCCAAGGTAGATCTGCCGGCGTTCGCAGACCCTGGAGTCCCCTTCCCTCAATTTTAGATTCCTTTTTTCTTTCATTCCGAAAAACAGATGTATTTCCTTGAGACCAGTGTTTGTAGAAATTCTTAGACGTTCGTGGGTTATGATACCAGATCTTTTGGGTAGTCTTGTACTAGAGTATTTAAACTGTTATAAAAATTTTCGCACTTCATATCTGCTTAGTTTTAATTGTTACTAATTTCTATTTCGGTTAATGATTTATGTGTTAGAACTGTATCTGTTGGCTTGCCTAGCATTCTAAGAGTAAGGCGCCATCACGATCCCGACGGTGGGAATTCCGGGTTGTGACTAGTTGGTATCAGAGCATTAGGTTGCCTAGGTCTCACAATTCACGAACAAGCTAGGTAGACTCTGAGGAATCGGTATGGAGACGTCTGTGCTTATCCCCTAGAGGCTACAGAGTTTAGGAATAACTTCACATCTATTCTTCTCTGTTGTGCGGTTTGATTTCTCAATGCTAATTGAACTTCTACTCTGTTCTTTCGCAGATGGCGAGAACACGTACCGCTTCGTCAGCTGATCAGCAGCCCGAGCCCCAGTGGCAGCTCCTACGAGGGGCAGAGGCCGAGGCCAAGGCCGTGCTAGAGGCCGAGGCAGGGGCATGGCTCAGCCTATAGCTCGAGCAGCAGCACCAGCGACGGAGCCTCAGGTTGAGTTCGATGATGAGGTTCCGGCCTAGACCGTTCTAGCGGGCCCAGCTGTTGATACCCAATTTTTCCCTGTATTTTTTTAAAATATGCAAAATACCTTAAAAATAGCCTATATATGCATATATAAGTATATCCCAAGGTTACATTATTTTTCTTTAATTTTTCAAAGATTTTTAAATCAAGTTACTGCCCTATTTTATCAAGAAAAAACCAATAATTGTCACCAAAATTATCCTTTTTTGGTGATTCATTTATTGAATTCTCATATTTATACTAAAATATAGCTAAGATATTTTTACAAATTTATTTAGCAGTTTTAAGGATAAAATTGCATAATTGCAACATTAGCCATTTTAGGTTTAAATTCATATCATGTTTATAAAATGGGATTTTATATTTTTAAATCGATAATTATATGTTGTAAATTATTTCAGTGCTATCAATTTATTTTCAAAAATTTGTTTATTATTTTCTATAAATTAAATGGGGAAAAAAGGGCTATTTAATTTATAGCCAGATTTGGCCTTCTAATATAGCCTAATTAAACCCAATACCCAACCCAAATTAAACCAACCCAAATACCCAAGCCCAATCCTAAATCTACCCGACCCAACCCGGATTAAATCTTGGCCGTTGATCAATTTTGATCAACGGTCTAGATCCGCCCTTACCAAATTAAACCAAACGACCCCCCAAGACCCCTCTCATTTCCTCACTCGTCTCTATCTCTCTATCTCTGGTTCTCTCTAGAACCTTCCCCCTTCCCCTCCGCTCCGATGAGTTTCACTCACCTTCTCCGGCCACCTCCTGGCCTGAATCTATGGTGGTCTCACCACCTACCAGGCTTCCATGGTGCATACACGCTTGGTTGCTGAGGTTTCATGGTCTGACCACGAAGAAGCTTCATCCAGACCTTGTTGATTCAAGTTTTATAGCCATCTCCGGCCTTGCTCCGGCAAGCCATGTCTGTTTTGAGCCTGGCCTCGACTCCTCCTGCTTAAATCTATCCAAGCCTTTCTCACCGTTTGGGTTCCTCTGAAACCCTAGCTTTTGAGGTTCTTCTATTTTCTTTAGATCTGTTCTAGATCCGTATTTTCCCTAAACTTTTAAACGATTTCTTTCAAAACCTTTATATTTTTTCCGATTTAGGATTTTCTTTTTTTGGGTTATTTAGATGTTTCTTCTACTGTGTTCTTTGTGTGTTTCTTCTACTATGTTTCTTGTTTCTTCTACCATGTTCTTATCAGTTTCCTCTACTGTTTTTATATGTTTCTCTACTGTGTTCTTTATATGTTTCTCTACTGTGTTCTTTACATGTTTCTCCTACTGTGTTCTTGTTAAGTTTCTTCTAATATGCTTCCCCTACTGTTCTTATTAGTTTCTTCCATTAGGTTTCTTATCAGTTCTTCTACTATGTTTCTGTGAGTTCCTCTACTGTGTTTCACATGTTGTTCTTTTACTATGCTTCTCATGAGTTCCTGCTACTGAAAGAACATGTTAAAGGTCTCAGTTCCTTTCTGAGACCTCTGAACCTGTTTCGATTAGTATCTTTTTCCTTGATTACTTGTCCTCTCATCTCTACACTCGATTGATGGTAAAACCCTAGAATTTGGGGATTCATCCGAGTTTGAGAACATTGGCTATGTGATATGACTTCATCTTTGAAATTGTCTGATTTCAGAAACCCTAACTATTTCGAGTTTCTGAATTTGTTTCATCTGCTGCTCAACTGAGTCTTGAAATCTTTGTTTCAACCTCTGTTTCTTTAAGCAATTCTGATTCTCCACTAAACTCTTCTAAGGTCTTTACACTGGACCTTTTGTATGCTATTTGATACTATCTCTTTTCTAAGGTCAACACTGGACTGTTTAAGTCTGAACTCCTTAGTTAAAGGAAGTCTTGTACTGATTAATTTTAATTGATACCTAGTTCCTTAATTGTTTTCTTACCTTATTTCTGCCTATTTTTCACACTATAAGTACACGACTCTTTCATTAACACAAGGGACCATCACTCATAGTCTTTCTGAACTTATACTCACACTCAAAAATTATTCTCTCTTGTTTGCTTGTACTGTGGCCGCTTACAAGACCTTTTGCTTGCTCTCTATTTGTTTCTTTGAAACTGGTATGTCCTGATTTAAGTTTCAGCACCACAACAATGTGTTTATTTACTGCTTTAGTATCCCTGTTTACTGCTTATGTATAGTTCAACACTCATTCTAGCATGAATCCAAAACCCCTACCCCCCTATGTGTTTAAGCTATGGTTTGAGGCATGGCAATACGGCAAGTTATTGTCCATAAATCAAATTTGATCCCCTGGGATCCTAGCCTCTAATAACATGCGTTCTGGCAGGCTTATAGGTATGCTAGCACTCTCCATTGCTGGGCATGCCTAGAGTCTGCCCTTGCCTAAGCAATAGGCTCTTTACAATCTCCCCTATCCCCTGAACCCCTTATGTGTGCTTACTTGTAGCTGTTCCCTCTCCCTTTCCCTTTTAGCATTCTGTTCTGCACTTGCACACACCTTCTTAGCTTTTAAGTTCTTCCACCCTCTTGTGAGCCTTGCCTTGGGACCCTTGGAGTTCCCTCTGAACTTGGACATTTGATGGCTGGCCCTTTCCACACTGCACTCATCCCCAATCTGATAATACATGTGAGTGTGAGCATTGCCCGGAGTCCCTTTGAGGCTTTTAGGGAACTTTGACACACCCAAATGGGAGAAAGGCTTTGGATCATGATCTCTTGGAGTTGGTATACCTCATATTTCAGACATGAAGTCTGAATTAGGCTCTCCTTGGTTATACTTTTATATATTTTTTTTATGTATTTTACCTTATTCTGGGCTGTGATAATTTGTAATAAACTCTTGGTGATGTTTAGTGAAAGGGGACGGGTAACTATGTATGCAAAAAGGGTAGACACCATGCCTATAGGAATTTTGAATTCTGCATATGCACATAGAAATCATGTCTATAGGTCCTTCTGAATTCTGTATGCCCATCATTCACATAGAAATCATGATCATAGGACTACTACATTCATATAGAAATCATGCTTACAGGATTATCTAAATCTGTACGTTCAATCGCACTTAGATATCATGTTCATAGGTCTTAAACAATTTCTGCACTTAGATATCATGTTCATAGGTCTTAAACAATTTCTGCACTTAGATATCATGTTCATAGTTCTTAAACAATTTCTGCACTTAGATATCATGTTCATAGGTCTTAAACAAAATTCAGCACCTAGATATCATGTTCATAAGTTTAAAACGAGTCTTCTGCATTTTATACCATGTTCAAAATCAACTACGCGTAGAAAGCATGTCTATAGGAACTCCTAATCGAATCTGAATCGCTTCATTCACATATGGAACTAAAATCTGTAACAACGGGTACTGTTAGCTGTAGAACTTATAATCTTCGTTAAAAACTGGCCTTTCTTTTAACAATCTGACTCCTCTTTTAATCAGTATGTGTCCAGTTTGTTTTAAACCCTGTTATTTCGTTGCTTTCTAAATTTAATTGATACCATGCCTATAGGATCCTTGTCCAACACCTAGGCAAGCCTTAGGGTAAAGTTATAAATTAAATCAGTTCTGTTAATAAATACAACCAGCTGGCAGGCCTGATTCGGGCTTCTTATCTGAATTGTGTGATAAATCAGTCTGCCTCAACCTCTAAGCTCTTGCATGTTCAGTACTTAATCAGACTTTAATTAGTATGTGTAAGTCATGCTAATTACGTGTTTCTTTGTTCAAGGAGGTATGTCTGAGCCTCTGCTTGTTATGTGCTTTCCCCCAACTTGCTATACATGTTTTGTATGTCGCCTTAGAATTTTTGCCTTTGAAACCACAAATAAGCCTAACATCCCTTCCCTTTAGGATTAGTAGTCCTCGTACCTCCGGGACTAATAGGATTGGGACGGGTAGTAGCATGCAATAGGTAAACGAGATCATTTCGCGCTTTAATACCTTAACAGGGTGGGAAGGGTAGATATGGATATGATGACCACGCGATAATGTCACGTGTAGCCCCTCATTGAGGAGTGATTACCGGGCATTGTGTGGGGTGATCCATATTATTAATAAACCTAGGACCCCTCTCCCTTTATTTCTTTCTTTTCAGCATTTTAACTCTTTATTTTTAAAATCAATTTTTTTAATTACTCTTTCAAACCTTGTTTACTTTCAAACCTTTATATGATGAAATTCCCTCTTATTTGAGCCCTATTTGTCTAAATGATAATTGTACCCAAATTCACAATAATAGTCTGGCCGGGAACCAGACTAGTGGATTCTGAGGGGTGCCTAACACCTTCCCCTTAGAATAATTTCAAGCCTTTACCCAATCTCTGGTTACTCAAATCAAATCTCCTTGGTGTCCTAATGCACCCTAATCATTAGGTGGCGACTCTTTAAATCAAACCCAATTCCCAAAAGTAATGAGTTGTCCTCCCAAATGTCATAAACCCGATTTCGCGAGAAAAAGGGGGCGCGACACCAGCTCAAGTCCCAGAGGGGTTCATAGCTACCTCGGTACTTCAGGATTCTTTGGTCCGTCGAGTGGGACTCATGGAGAGTATTACTCAGGCCGGTATACTTCTAGTAGCACCACCGTCTCTCGAACTGGGGAGGAGCACAGACTCCCGCTACTC
This sequence comes from Nicotiana attenuata, assembly GCF_001879085.1. NCBI lineage: Eukaryota > Viridiplantae > Streptophyta > Magnoliopsida > Solanales > Solanaceae > Nicotiana > Nicotiana attenuata. The sequence goes on along the minus strand of NW_017674272.1, from coordinate 63,743 downwards.
ACACTCCGGAGCATATGGATCCCCAGTTTTAGACTCCAGCAGCTCAGCCCGTTGGGGTAGTCCCGTCGGGTGTTGTAGCACAGACCGGTGATGGATCAGCTATGTCTTCTGATGCCTTGTGGAGATTGGACAGGTTCACCAAGCTTTTCACTACTACCTATGGCAGTACATCTTCAGAGGATCCCCAGGACTATTTGGACAGTTGTCAGGAGGTTCTACGGAACATGGGGATAGTGGAGACCAATGGGGTCGACTTTGCTGCATTTCGTCCGTCAGGTTCCGCCAAGAAATGGTGGAGGGATTTTTGTTTGGCCAGACTAGCTGGGTCGCCTGCTTTGACTTGGGACCAGTTCTCTCAGCTATTTCTCGAGAAGTTCCTTCCTATCACTCAGAGAGAGGAGTACCGCAGGCGGTTCGAGCATCTTCAACAGGGTTCTATGACTGTCACTCAGTACGAGACTAGGTTTATTGATTTGGCTCGTCATGCTCTTCTTATACTCCCCACGGAGAGAGAGAGAGAGAGAGAAGGTGAGGAGGTTTATTGAGGGACTCGCTCAGCCTATCAGATTGCAGATGGCTAAGGAGTGAGGGAGCGAGATTTCTTTTCAGGATGCGGCCAATGTGGCCAGGCGAGTTGAGATGGTTCTAGATCAGGGGAGTGGTCAGGGGTCGGACAAGAGGCCACTTCATTCTAGCAGGTTCAGTGGTGCCTCATCTGGAGGCAGGGATTTTTTTGGTAGAGGCCATCCTCCCAGGCCGTTTCATTCAGCTCTTCAGGCTTCTCATGGTGCTCCAGGTGGTTGTGGCCCTCATATGCAGTATTCTGATCAGCTACCCTACAGTGCACCACCAGCTCCTATCAGTGCACCTTCGATCCAGAGCTTTTAGGGTGGTTACTCAGGCAGTCAGGGTCAGTTTCAGGGTCAGCAGTCTCAGCAGCCGAGGTCTTGTTATACATGTGGTGAACCGAGGCATATTTCTAGATTTTTCCCTTGAGCATCGAGCAGTTCTCAGCATCAGGGTTCTCGTTCCATGGTTCCAGCACCGGGTGTCCCACCGCCCGCTCAGCCAGCTAGAGGTAGGGGTCAGGCAACTAGAGGTGGAGGTCGAGGTGTTAGAGGTGGAGGTCAGGCCGCAAGAGGTGGAGGCCAACCAGCAAGAGGCCATCCCAGGGATGTAGTTCAGAGTGGTGGGGCCCAGCCCCGATGTTATGCTATTCCAGCCAGGCCTGAGGCTGAGTCCTCCGATACAGTTATCACAGGTACGGTTTCAGTTTGTAGTAGAGATGCTTCGGTTCTATTTAATCCAGGGTCTACATACTCCTATGTGTCATCTTATTTTGTGCCATATTTGGTTGTGCCTCGTGATTCTTTGAGTGCTCCCGTGTATGTGTCCACGCCAGTAGGGGATTCTATTGTTGTAGACCGTGTCTATCATTCATGTGTGGTTGTTATTGGGGGTCTTAAGACTAGTGTAGATCTCCTACTTCTCGATATGGTTGACTTTGATTTTATTTTGGGGATGGATTGGTTGTCACCTTATCATGCGATATTGGACTGTCACGCCAAGACTGTGACCTTAGCATTGCCGCGGTTGCCTCGATTGGAGTGGAGAGGGACTCCTGGTCATTCTATCAGCAGGGTTATCTCTTATATGAAGGCTCGGCGCATGGTCTAGAAGGGGTGTTTGGCTTATTTGGCTTACGTTCGTGATTCTAGTGTTGAGGTTCCTTCTATGGATTCTGCGCCAGTTGTTTGGGAGTTTCCAGAGGTATTTCCTGCAGACCTGCCGGGGATGCCACCCAACAGGGATATTGACTTTTGCATTGATTTGGCTCCAGGCACTCAACCTATTTCTATTCCGCTGTATCGTATGGCCCCGCCAGAGTTGAAAGAATTGAAGGAGCAGTTGCAAGATTTGCTTGATAAGAGCTTTATCAGAACTACTGTCTCGCCCTGGGATGCGCCGGTGTTGTTTGTTAAGAAGAAGGATGGATCGATGAGGATGTGCATAGATTATCGGCAGTTGAACAAAGTCACTATCAAGAACAAGTATCCATTGCCGGGGATTGATGACTTATTTGATCAGCTTCAGGGTGCCAAGGTGTTTTCGAAGATTGATTTGAGGTCTGGCTACCATCAGTTGAGGATTAGGGCATCCGATGTCCCTAAGACAACTTTTCGCACTCGGTACGGGCAATATGAGTTTCTAGTGATGTCATTTGGGTTGACAAATGCCCCAGCAGCATTTATGGATTTGATGAACCAGGTGTCCAGGCCTATCTGGATTCCTTCGTGATTGTTTTCATTGATGATATTTTGATCTACTCCCGCAGCCGAGAGGAGCATGAGCAGCATCTTCGGATCGTTCTTCAGACTTTGAGAGACAGCCAATTATATGCTAAGTTTTCAAAGTGTGAGTTTTGGTTAAGTTCAGTAGCTTTCTTGGGTCACGTTGTATCAGCAGAGGGTATTCAGGTGGATCCTAGGAAGATTGAGGCAGTCAAGGACTGGCCTAGACCCACATCAGCTATAGAGATCCGGAGTTTCTTGGGCTTGGTGAGTTATTACCGTCGGTTTGTGGAGGGGTTTTCATCTGTAGCAGCCCCGATGACCAGGTTGACCATGAAGGGTGCCCCGTTCGGGTGGTCGGACGAGTTGAGGTGAGCTTTTAGAAGCTCAAGACAGCTTTGACTTCGGCGCCGGTGTTGGTGTTGCCCACAGGTTCAGGGCCATATACAGTATATTATGACGCATCTCGTATAGGACTTGGTGCAATGTTGATGCAGAATAGCAAGGTTATTGCATATGCTTCGCAGCAGTTGAAGATTCACGAGAAGAATTATCCAGTTCATGATTTGGAGCTAGCAGCCATTGTTCACGCGCTGAAGATTTGGAGGCATTATTTATATGGCGTGTCGTGTGAGGTGTTCATGGATCACAAGAGTCTGTAATACTTGTTCAAGCAGAAGGAGCTAAATTTGAGGCATAGGAGGTAGTTGGAGCTATTGAAAGACTATGATATCACCATCTTGTATCATCCCAGGAAGACCAATGTGGTGGCCGATGCTTTGAGTAGGAAGTCGGCTAGTATGGGTAACCTTGCGTATATTCCAGTCGGTGAGAGATTGCTTGCTTTGGATGTTCAGGCTTTGGCCAACAGTTCGTGAGGTTGGATGTTTCTGAGCCCAGCCGTGTTCTAGCTTATACAGTCGCTCGGTCTTCATTATTTGAGCACATCAGAGATCGGCAGTATGACGATCCTCATTTGCTTGTCCTTAGGGACACAGTGCGGCACGGAGATGCCAAGCAGGTTACAGTTGGAGATGATGGAGTTTTGAGGATGCAGGGTCGAGTTTGTGTGCCTAATGTGGATGGACTTCGTGAGTTGATTCTAGAGGAGGCCCATAGTTCCCGGTATTTTATTCATTCAGGCACCGCCAAGATGTATCAGGACTTGCAGCAGCATTATTGGTGGAGGAGGATGAAGAAGGATATTGTTGCATATGTAGCGCGGTGTTTGAATTGTCAGCAAGTAAAGTATGAGCATCAGAGACATGGTGGTTTGCTTCAGAAGATTGAGATTCCTGAGTGGAAGTGGGAGCGTATCACTATGGATTTTGTTGTTGGACTCCCATGAACTCAGAGGAAGTTTGATGCAGTATGGGTTATTGTTGATAGGCTGACTAAGTCAGCGCATTTTATTCCAGTGGCAGTTTCCTATTCTTCGGAGCGGTTAGCAGAGATCTATATCCGTGAGATCGTTCGTCTTCATGGTGTGCCCCTGTCTATCATTTTTGATCGAGGTACGCAGTTTACCTCGCATTTGTGAAGGGTAGTACAACATGAGTTGGGTACGCGGGTCGAGTTGAGCACAACATTTCATCCTCAGACGGACAGACAGTCCGAGCATACTATTTAGATTTTAGAGGATATGCTTCTCGCCTGTGTTATTGACTTTGGAGGTTCTTGGGATTAGTTCTTGACGTTAGCGGAGTTTGCCTAGAACAACAGCTATCAGTCGAGCATCAAGATGGCTCCTTATGAGGCATTATATGGTAGACGGTGTCGATCGCCAATTGGGTGGTTTGAGCCGGGAGAGGCTCGGTTGTTGGGCACAGATTTAGTACATGATGCCTTGGATAAGGTTAAGATTATTCAGGATAGGCTTCGTACAGCTCAGTCCAGGAAAAAGAGTTATGCTGACCGTAAGGTTCGTGACGTGGCATTCATGGTTGGATAGCGAGTGTTGCTTCGAGTGTCGCCCATGAAGGGCGTGATGAGATTTGAGAAGAAGGGCAAGTTAAGCCCTAGGTTCATCGGGCCATTTTAGATCCTTGATCGAGTGGGGGAGGTGGCGTACAGACTTGCGTTGCCGCCAGGTTTATCAGCTGTGCATTCAGTGTTTCCTGTGTCCATGCTTCGGAAGTATCACGGTGATCCATCCCACGTGTTAGACTTCAGCACTGTCCAGTTGGACAAGGATTTGACCTACGAGGAGGAGCCGGTAGCTATTCTAGACCGGCAGGTTCGTCAGTTGAGATAGAACAGTTACCCTTCGGTTCGTGTGTAGTGGAGAGGTCAGCCTGTTGAGGCAGCTACCTGGGAGTCCGAGTCTGATATGAGGGGCAGATATCCCCATCTTTTCACCGACTCAGGTATTTTTCTATGTCCATTCGAGAACGAACAATTATTTTAGAGGTGGAGAATGTGATGACCCAAAGGGTCATCTTTTATTTTAGAATCCGATTCCATGTTACGAGGCCTTGAAAACCTCATTTTCTTTCTCCTCGATTTGCGTACGCAGTTCGGGCGCGTATCCGGAAAGCTTTTATGTGAAAAATTTAAGAAAAGATAATTTTTGGCATAAAAAGATAATTTTTGTTGACTTTGGTCAATGTTTTAGGTAAACGGACCCGGACCCGTGTTCTGACGATCCCGGAGGGTCCGTAGTAAAATATGGGACCTGGGCGTATGCCCGGAAACGAATTCCGAGGTCCCTAGCCCGAGAAATAAATTTTTGAAAAGAATTTGATAAGACTGAAAATGCAATGATTTAAATGATTTGATCTTATTGGTATCGGGCCTGTATTAAGTTTTCGGATCCCGGTACAGAATACTTGGAGTGCAAGTTCAGTGACGGGACCCATGATGCAGACGTTGATGCTCAAGTTATCCCCAAGAGAGCGAGTTTTAAGTATCTCGGGTCTATTATCCAAGGTAACAGGGAGATTGACGAAGATGTCGCGCATCGCATTGGAGCGGGATGGATGAAGTGGAGGCTCGCTTCTGGTATTTTATGTGATAGGAATGTGCCGCTAAGACTTAAGGGTAAGTTTTATCGAGTGGTGGTTCGACCAGATATGTTGTATGGGGCTGAGTGTTGGCCAGTCAAGAACTCCCACGTGCAGAAGATGAGAGTAGCAGAGATGAGGATGTTGAGATGGATGTGTGGGTGTACCAGGAGAGATAGGATTAAGAATCAAGCTATCCTGGACAGAGTAGGAGTAGCCTCCGTGGAGGACAAGATGCGGGAGTCGAGGCTGAGATGGTTCGGACATGTTAAGAGAATAAGCATTGATGCTCCTGTTAGGAGGTGTGAGAGGTTGGCGATGGACAGTTGAGAAGAGGTCGAGGTAGGCCTAAGAAGTATTGGGGAGAGGTGATTAGGTAGGACATGGCACTGCTTCAGCTCACTGAGGACATGACCCTTGATAGCAGGGTGTGGAGGTCGAGGATTAAGGTAGAAGGTTAGTAGGTACTTTACAGTTGTTCACCGATAGTCTTAGTAGCAGGCATGTCCCTTCATATTCTTAGATTTTTATTACGTTATGTGGTTTTGTTCGCCTCAGGTATTGTATTCCCAGTTGCTATTATTTGGTACCACTTATCCTTTATCTCTCCTTTTTTTCTTTTATCTTCCATCTTTCATTCTTCCTTGCTTTCCTCTTCTTCTTCTTGCCCTTCCTGAGCCGAGGGTCTATTGGAAACAGCCTCTCTACCTGCATTAGGTAGGGGTAAGGTCTACATACAGATTACCCTCCCCAGACCCCACCTGTTGGGATCAAACTGGGTTTGTTGTTGTTGTTGTTGTTATCTGTGAAATTTGATGAAAAATGGAAGTGAATTGACGTGATTCGGACCATTGGTTGAGAAAATAGGAAGTTTGAAACTATCTTGAAAATTTCATGTGTTTTGGTGTTGAATTCATAGTTCTAGGTGTTATTTTGGCGATTTGATCGCATGAGCAAGTTCGTATGATATTTTAAGACTTGTGTGCATGTTTTGTTTTGGAGCCCCGAGGGCTCGGGTGAGTTTTGGATAGGCTACGGAGTGTTTTGAAACTTAAGAAAATTGCTGGTATGTTCAGGTCTGCAGACTTTGCAATTGCGAAGTCTGACTCGCAAATGCGAGCATCGCATTTGCGAAGAATCTTCGCATTTGCGATCAGTAGGGCCGGGAGGGGACCTTCGCATTTGCGAAGCTCAGCGTCGCATTTGCGATGAGAACAAAGGCCGCATTTGCGAACATTTGTTCGCATTTGCGATGCCAGCAGGCCAGGCCAAGCTTCGCATTTGCGAAGTATTGTCCGCATTTGCGAACCTGTGATCGCAAATGCAATAACTGCGACTGTTTAAAACCATTTTTGGATGGGATTTTTCTTTCATTCTCCCATTTTTCAAAACCTAAACTTCAAGAAGCGATTTTCCAAAGACAATTCTTCCCCAAATCATAGGTAAATGATTCTTAACTTATTTCTTTCAATCTATTTCAACTTTTTACAAGATTTCATCATAAAATCTAGGGTTTTTCATGGTGGAATTGGGTGTTTTTGGGTAGAACTTAGGAATTTCAAAATTTGGGGATTTAGACCTCAAATTGAGGTCGGATTCCAAAACCAATTGTATATCCGGGCTCGGAGGTGAATGGGTAATCAGATTTTGGTCCGAATTTCGAGTTTTGACCAAGCGGGCCCGGGGTCGATTTTTGACTTTTGGGGGAAAATGATGGAAAATCTATAATTATGCATTAGAATTGGTTTCTTTAGCATTAATTAATGTTAATAAGTTAATTATGAATAGATACGAGCGGATTGGAAGTGAAAACTAAGGAAAAAGCGGTATTTGAGGCTTGAGTTAGACCGTGAAATCGAGGTAAGTGTTGTGGCTAACCTTAGCTTGAGGGATTAGGTATTGTTGCCTTATTTGCTACATGTTTAGTTGTTAAGTACGATGTATAGGTGAGGTGACGAGTATCTATACGTTGTTGTCGGGTCATAGCATGTGAGTGAGTCTTATACTTATGACCATTGTGTTTCTTTATACGTATTGTTCCTGCTTAAACTGTTATTACTCATGTTAAACAAGTCTTATTATGCTTTCCTGGTTTTGGATGTTGGTTGAGTATTGGCTCAAGTTGAGATTTATGTTGTGAAGTTAAACGATAAAACGAAGTTGTTTAATTATGATGCCCTTGCCGGGCTGTTATTATTTCTGTTGTTTCTTATGTGGTGAGGAAGAGTGATAAAACACGAAGGGTGATGCCGTGCACATTTCTATTATTCATATGGTGAGGCTGAGTGGTAAAGCACGAAGGGTGATGCCATGCACGTTTCTATTATTGATTATCTGGTGAGGTTGAGTGGTAAAGCACGAAGGGTGATGTCGTGCACATTTCTATTATTGAGTATCTGGTGAGGTTGAGTGGTAATGCACGAAGGGTGATGTCGTGCACGTTTCTATTATTGATTACCTGGTGAGGTTGAGAGTAAAAGCACGAAGGGTGATGCCGTGCATTTTTCCCGTTTTCTATGTTTACTTGTTATTACCGGTTCAAAGTGTACTAGCTGTTTAAATTCCTCTACTGGTGTGATTCTTTATCTTGGTCCCCATAGCATGTTGCCCCTTCCCGTTAAATTCCGCTTAGCTTCTATTAATTGTTATTCTGTTAGCATATTGTTTAACTGCACAGGTTTATGTTATTTGTCGTGTCCTAGCCTCGTCACTACTTCCGCAAGGTTAGGCTCAGCACTTACCAGTACATGAGGTCGGTTGTACTGATACTGCAGTCTGCACTTTGTGTGCAGATCCCGGTACTGGACCACACGGATCAGAGTTTGGGTTGCTGCCTTCAGTCCACAGGAGACCCGAGGTAGATCTGCCGACGTTCGCAGACCCTGGAGTCCCTTTCCCTCTATTTTAGATTCCTGTTTTCTTTCATTCCGAAAAACAGATGTATTTCCTTGAGACTAGTGTTTGTAGAAATTCTTAGACGTTCGTGGGTTGTGACACCAGATCTTTTGGGTAGTCTTGTACTAGAGTATTTAAACTGTTATAAAAATTTCCCCACTTCATATCTGCTTAGTTTTAATTATTACTAATTTCTGTTTTGGTTAATGATTTACGTGTTAGAACTGTATCTGTTGGCTTGCCTAGCATTCTAAGAGTTAGGCGCCATCACGATCCCGACGGTGGGAATTCCGGGTCGTGACATTTTATAACTCAATTACAGTTTTAATAATATATTTTTTAAAAATTTTGTACTCATTCATATGGGTTACACACGCGATGCGAGTGGCAAAAAACTAGTTATTATAAAAAGTGGGAAGCCTTAAATTACAAAGTTGAAAAACTAAATTACCCCTTTAATATGTATATTTATATTTAATAATAGATAAATAATTATGTTACAATTCAAAAGAGCCAATTTCCGAAAAGCCACCATATAGAGTAACCTTACAGATAGAGAGAAATGTCTGATCATACAAAACAACACAAGCATCGTTTGCGAAAGGCTTCGAAGACATTTCCTTGTAAGTGCCCATTGAGAACTTCCAATGGAATAAGTCAATTTTGTCAAGCTACCACTACGGGAAAGATAAAATAAAAAATGTTTGAATTCAAATGGCATGCTCCATTCATATCAACACTTAGCCCCTAAAGCGTACAAAATAAATGGAGGTAGCAATAGTTCAAACAGAATTTGAAGCAAATCAAGGTTGTGTTTCCATTGGCTGAATTCATAGTATAATTAATGAACTACCATCAGCAAATTGCTGAGAAATCACCATCAACCACTATTTGAAATGCTTAAGTAAAATGATTTTAAATATAAAAAATAACAAGAATGGTGAATAGAAAGCAGGGAATTAACCGATAGCAAATACCCCTCATTACTTCTTTCACACTATTTTGCCAAGGAATCTGCTTAGTCACACAATCGCTTAGAGAGATTGGAAGAACTTGATGTGGAAACAAAAATCAGGTTCATTTTTATGACTCAACTTTTTTATTTTGTTATTGTTTCAATTTGAAAATCAATCTTCAATTTGAGATGCACGAAGTATTTACCTTCTTCAACTTAATTATGGTACTGATGGATACTTTCATAATGATTTTTATTTATCTCTTAGTATTTTTGTGGAGTCAAAAATGTGTAACTGATATTATAATTAGAGTATCTCCTAAAAAGATTTACGGTTGTAGTGAAAAAGAAAAAGCAAATAGACATAATTAATGAAATACATTAGTACCGTATTTTGCTGAAGTTGGTAAAAAATTAACACTTTGGCTCAAATAAAAAATTATATCCCTATATTTTACGTAATAAAATAGTACCTTAAATCAATGATAATAATAATAATAATAATAATAATAATAATAATAATAATAATAATAATAATAATAATAATAATAATAATACCTTACACAAAATATATCCCAATTTTGTTTTAATTTGATTTTTGATTGAGGAAGCATCATAAGAAGATACTATTTCAAATGATTTAGTATGAATAAAATCAAATTATTATATTTCCTCTGATATTTGGTAGATATGAGTCCTTACTCTATTACTTTTTTTTACACTACTAATATACTTGTTTTAAAGGGAAAATGATATTGTATAGCCATTCTTAAAACACACACACACATATACACACACACATTTCAATGTGTTATATATAAAAATATATACATTGTATACACTTTTGCGACTACCGAATGTAAATAGATTTAGTCACGGGCTAAAAGTGATCTTTGCCATATTCGAAACAATACAAATGAAAACAGAAAAATTGATCCGCAACTGAGTTCATACATTGCTTGGACGAACAATTTCACTATTTGGCAAACAAATTTGTTGGCATTCTTAATAATGTAAATATAGTCAAAGTAAGATTATTATAGTTAGTTAATTTCAAGTCCAAAGTATTTGGAAACGTACATAAAAGATATTATGGTTATGTTACATAATTTTTGTATAAGATTGACACGAAAACACAATAGTGTAATTTGATTTTATCTAATTTCTGTAAAATTCATAGAGAAATATTTTCAGTGTATAAATTTAATATCAATAATTAACGGGATACAACGTGCAACGCACGTTTTAAAAAACTAGTAGTAATTTAAAATCCGCTCAGGGTTAGTTTATGAGCCCGTTTGGATTAGTTAATTAAAAATAGTTGATAATTATTAGTGCTGGAAAATATTTTTCAGTGCCGAAATTTGCTTTAATAAAAATGCAGTCACATGCTGGATAGAATGATTAAATTTAAACTTGATAATGGCTAGTTGATGTGGTTAATAAAAAAGTATTGATAAAATGTATAGTTTTTGTTATAATGGCTTAATATCCTTACAGTTACTTACAAAAATAAAAAATTAGAAAGAACATTTACAAGGAGAATGACGAATGACGGAAATGGAATGGAGAGAGAGAGTCGGAAAAAGTGTTTTAAAAGGCATGGGCGAGAGGCGAGACGTTTTATCTAACATGGGCGAGGCGAAAGCTCTAAGGCGCTTTAATTTTTAATATTTTATAAATGAACAAAATAAATATATAAATAAAAAATTGCATTAAAATTATTTAAAAAGAAAGAAAATTATAAAATTAGTATGAATATATACCTGCTAACATGCGCTTGAATCATACAAAAGATTTTTTTTACTTCAAAAAATGAAAGACGTATAGATGCATTACACCTATAATTAACTTGATTATGATAGAACATGCTTAGAGTCGTAAAAATAATATTTTAATTCCTAATAAATTTTAAAAAAAATTATTATATAAAAACCTATAACTAGATAACAAATCACAAATACTCATTATAATACAAATAGCTAAAATAGAGTCGTTAAAACAATATCTAAACTAGAACGATACCAAAGGAAATCCTAAATCCAAAAACTAACATGAAAAGAATAAATTAAAGAATGCAACAAACAAAGAAAATTGAAGAAAATGAAGCATAAAGAAGGAAAATGAAAGCGTGGAAGCTGAGTAAGAATTGGAGGATAAACCTCTTTGTTTTGTAGCTTGCACTTTGCAGACAACGGTTTAAAGTATAGTTATTATTGAGTAGTAAATGACAAAGACTAAAGATTATGAAATTGACATAATTAACTAGAAAACTCTTTGAGATTTTTAGTTTAAAAGTTTACTATGAGTTAACTTTTAGATGTTTAAGTTAAACAAAAAAGATTTATTAAAAGTAATTTTGACTCAAATTTGAAAAAGTTCTCGGAGCTTATGCCCCAAATGAACGCCTAGAATATTGGGTTTATGCCTCGCAAACGCCTGGAATGTCAGGGCTTATGCCCCCACGATACTTACGTCCCACCAGTATGCTTTGGTGCATTTTTTGTACGCCCCGCTCCAGGGCTCACCTTGGGGCTTGCCCAGAAAACTGATAAAAAATCTTGTTTTAAGAAGAGTATTTTTGAGAAATTTTAAAAAATATTAAGGATAAAAAAGTAAAAAATTTAGTCAAATCAAAAGAGTTTATAAGCTAAAAAGTCATAAGTTGGTTTGACTTATAAATAATTTTTTCTCTTTAGCAAAAATGCAAATAAACTAAAAAATATTTATATACTAATTTGACTAGCTTATAAACTTAATTACGACTTGTTTGGATGGTTGTTACCTATCGTATTGTATCGTTAGAGCCGTCAATATGGGCTTGGCTCGTTAGGCCGGCCCAGCCCAACCCGTGATTTAGGGCTAGAATTTTTTGAGCCCATTTAAAAATGAGGCTTTTAACCCCGGCCCGAGTAAGCCCGTGGCCTGTGAGGCTTGACTGAGGCTGGGCCGGCCGTGGGCCTAATAAAAATATGTATTTAAAATATATAAAATATAAAAAGTATGACACAAAAAATAACAAGAAAAGTATCCCAAGCTTAAAGTTTATTAAGCTCATCATAGTAAAAGATCAAAGTCTTAAAACGTTAATTAGTTTTAAAGATTTAATTATTCTTAATATTTGATTAATTAATATTGCAAATGAATTGTAGATGTAGATGAAAGTAAAGATGTTAAGACAACCTAATCACAAGCGGATTCAAATATGTTTGATGAAGATCATGTGTTGGATATCCCATAAGCGTCATGGACGTTCTATTGAATAGTTTGTTTTGAGTTTTGACTTTTAGTGAATGAAATAGTCTTGTCTTTTACTTTTTTAATGTTTATTACTCCCTCTGTTCCAATTTATGTGAACCTGTTTGACTGGACACGGAGTTTAAGAAAAAATAAAGACTTTTGGAGTTTGCAGTTCTAAACAAGTCAAAAAGGAGTCCAGAGTATTTGTTTGGTTATAAAAATTTCTCTTTCAGGGTAAATTGGAAGTTTAAGCTAAATTATTTTCAAATTTATAAAGGGGTCATTCTTTTGGGAACGGACCAAAAAGAAAATAGGTTTACATAAACTGGAACGGAAGCAATATGATGTATTGGAACAATATAAAAAGTTATTAAGTTTTGTGAAAATTTTCCAGTATGATTTTTTTAACTTTTAAATATTTATCTTTTTTTAGGTTAGAACTTAAAGAAAAAACATAAAATAGTATTTTAAAAAATAACGGGCCGGCCCGCGGGGGCCCGCAGCCCACATAGGGCTGGGGTGGGCTGACCATTATAAGGCCCATCAAAATGGTGGGCTAGCCCAGCCCAGCCCAGCCCGTCAATTGCTAAAGCCCACGTGGGTTGGGCTGGGCTAGCCCGGCCCACCCATATTGACAGCTCTATTGTGACGACCCAAAGGGTCATCACCTATTTTCTTACTCATTCCGTGCTTCCGAGGCCTTGAAAACCTCATTTGTAGTCGCCTCGATTTGCGTGCGCAGTCCGGCGCGTAGCCGGAAAGCTTAATGTGACGACCCAAAGGGTCATCACTTATTTTCTTATTCATTCTGTGTTTCCGAGGCCTTGAAAACCTCATTTTTAGTCGCCTCGATTTGCTTGCGCAGTCCGTGCGCGTAGCCGGAAAGCTTAAGTCTGAATTCTGTGTGAAAAATTATGAATTTTGATATTAATATGATTAAAGTTGACTTTGGTCAACATTTTGGATAAACGGACCCGGACCCGTGATTGGACGGTCCCGGAGGGTCCGTAGAAAAATATGAGACTCGGGCATATGCCCGGAGTCGAATTTCGAGGTCTAGAGCCCGAGAAATGAATTTTTCTGTGAAATTGTTTTTCTGAAATTAATATGGAAATTTGAAAAGGAAATTGATTAGAAAGTGTTGGTATCGGTCCCGTATTTTGGTTCCGGCGCCCGGTATAGGCCTTATATGTGGTTTAAGCGCTTTCTGTGAAATTTGGTTGAAATCAGACGTCATTTGACGTGTTTCGGACCTAAATATCTAAAAAAAATGAAAGTTTATGAAGTTTGATGAAAAAGTGATGATTTTGAGGTTTAATTCATTGATTTTGATGTTATTTTGGCGATTTGATCGCACGGTTAAGTTCGTAGGATGTTGTTGAGTTAGTGTGTGTGATTGGTTAGGAGCCCCGAGGGCTCGGAAGTGTTTTCGGAGGTGTTCGGGGTAGTTTTGGACTTAGGATGATAGCAGATTTTCTGCAATTTTTGCACAAGCACTCTCTTCTTCACGTTCACGGCCTTCAGCTCGCGTTCGCGATGCTTCCCAGGTCCCCTTCTTCGCGTTCGCGTCACAACTCTCGCGATCGCGTAAGCCAATTTCAGGACCCCTAGAAATTCCTTCTTCCCGTTCGCATCCCACAGTTCGCGAACGCGTAACTTCACCAGTTTACTCATCGCGTTCGCGTGGCTCTTTACGCGTTCGCGTATAACAATTCCTGGACTCCCCCCCCCCCCCAGTCTTTCTCTTCGCGTTCGCATCATGCTCATCGCGAACGCGATGGTCTGTTGAGTCAACCCTTCGCGAACGCGGCCTTGCTCCCACGAACGCGAAGGGCATTTTTGCCCAGTGATTTTAAAAGCTAAAAATAGAACAGTGACGGGATTTTTCCCCCAAAAACACACGAACTCATCTTCCTCACAGCCCATAGGCGATTTCTAGAGCTCTCATTCAACAAAGCTTCTTGGGTAAGTATTATTTAACTTGTTTCCTTCATTTTCCTTCATCATTTAACAAATTCTTAGGCTCAAATCATGTAATCTAGTGTTGAAATTGGGGAAAATGGGTAGAGTTAGGGCTTTTCAATCTTCTTTGATTTAGGCCTCGTTTTGGGGTTGAATTTGAAAACAAATTGTATATCCGGGCTCGTGGGGGAATGGGTGATGTGAAATTGGTTCGAACCTCGGGTTTTGACCAAGCGGGCCCGGGGTCGATTTTTGGAATTTTGGGAAGAAGGCTTAGAAAACTATATTTAGGCATTGGGTTTGATTTGTTTAGCTTATATTAATGTTGTAAAGTCGTTATTTCATAGATTTGATTGAGTTGGAGCCGAATTCGAGAGGAAAGGCGGTCGTTGTGGATTGATTTAGTTGTGGAAGTTGAGGTAACTGTTTGGTTTAACCCTAGCTTGAGGGAATAGGTGTTCAGTCTTGTTTGCTAATTGCTAATTGATTGAGTACGGTGTATAGGCATGGTGACGAGTATCTATACACTGGTGTCTAGCATGACCGTGAGTCCGTATACTGTGTTTATTCCTATTTTGTTGTGACTCTTCCTCATGTAATTGATGAACTCTATGTAATGTGAAGAGTATGAGAAGGAATTATGATTTATGAACTCTTGGAGCGTTGGCTCGAATGATAAAGTAATTATTGAGTAAGAAAAGAAAGAAAGAGAAAGAATTGTGATTATTCCCTTGCCGGGATGTGAAAGTTATTATTGTTGTTCCCTTGCCGGGATTTAATTGTTTACTTGTGTTTCCCTTGCCGGGACTTCTATTACTGTTTGTCTATCCCCTCGCCCCATTGTTTGTGATTGTTGTTTGGGTGAGGACGAGTGATAAAGCACGAAGGGTGATGCCGTGCACGATTGTGATATAAATACTGATGCACGAAGGAACATTCCGTGCCCTGATTTGATTATTAATGCACGAAGGAACATTCCGTGCCCTGATTTGATTACTAATGCACGAAGGAACATTCCGTGCCATGATATGAGTGTTTATGCACGAAGGGTCATTCCGTGCCATCATTTTTGTGAGGTAAAGCACGAAGGGTGATGCCGTGCACTTTATATGATTGTTTGGGTGAGAATGAGAGTAAAAGCACGAAGGATGGTGCCGTGCAACTGTTTATTTCCTACTATCGTTGCTATTGTAGTTGTACTGTTTCATTCCTCAATTATTGATTTTATACCTGAACTGTTACAGCCCCTACAACATGCTCCCCCTCCCCCTTGACTGGTTAATTTCTGTATACCTTTATATTGCACACATATATATTGAACTGCACAGGTTGTTTGGTAGTCCGGTCTAGCCTCGTCACTACTTCGCCGGGGTTAGGCCAGGCACTTACCAGCACATGGGGTCGGTTGTGCTGATGCTACACTCTGTGCATCTTTTTGCACAGATCACGGTGCCGGAGCAGCTTTTGGACAGCAGTAGGAGTTTTGGGAGCTGACTTCAGTCCAGAGATCCCGAGGTAGCCTTGCTGGCGTCCGCATGGCCCGGAGTCTCTTCTATCTTTACTTTAGTTTGTTATCCTTTGTACCGGAACAAACAGAATTATGTTTTTTGATTCAAACCTTGTATTTAGCATTCTCTAGACGTTCGTGAGTTTGTTACTCCAGTTCTTGGGTAGAGTTGTATTGAACTTCCGCATTGTTTTCCATTTATTTATGTTTAAGACTTCCGCTTTTATATTAAATGCTTCGTTGTTTTTATTAATGTCGAGGTTTGCTAAAAGAGATAATAAATAGTTGACTTGCCTAGCTCCTAATAGTAGGCGCCATCATGATTTCCGAGGGTGGGAAATCCGGGTCGTGACACTTAAATATGAAATTCTGTGAAAAATGCTAAAATTTGATATTAAAATGAGTAAATTTGACTCCGATCAACATTTTGGGTAAACGGATCCGGATCCGTGATTTGACAGTCCGGAGGGTCCAGAGGAAAATATGGGACTTGGGCGTATGCCCGGAATCGAATTCCGAGGTCCCAAGCCCGAGAAATGAATTTTTGAGTAAAATTATTTTTCTGAAATTTATGAAGAAAATTGAAATGAAAATTGGTTAGAACATGTTGGTATCGGGCCCGTATTTTGATTCTGGTGCCCGATACAGGTCTTATATGTGGTTTAAGATATTTCTGCGAAGTTTGGGTGAAATTGGACGTTGTTTGACGTGTTTCGGACTTAAAACTCTAAATTTGAAAGTTCATGAAGTTTGAAGAAAAACTAGTGATTTTGAGGTTTGATTCATTGTTTTTGATGTTATTTTGGCGATTTGATCGCACGGTTAAGTTCGTAGGATGTTGTTGAGTTAGTGCATGTGATTGGTTAGGAGCCCCGAGGGCTCAGGAGTGTTTCGGGGGTGTTCGGAGTGATTTCAACTTGGGAAAAATTGCAGGTTTTTGCTTCAACTGTTGCAGGTTCCTTTTTGTTCTTCGCGTTCGTGACGCCTTATCCGCGTTTGCGTAGCTTCGCATCTTCTCTTCATCGCATTCGCGTTCCTAACACGCGTTCGCGTAGAGTCATTTGGCCCTGGGGACTCAGCTTCCTTTTCCTCTTCGCGTTCGCATACACCCACTCGCGAACGCGTAGTCCCGCAGATCCCTTTCATCGCGTCCGCGTGAAGGTACACGCGTTCGCGTAGACCAAGTCCTGGACCCCCCAGCCTTTCCTCTTCGCGTTCGCACTCTTTCCATTGCGAACGCGGTGGTCTGCCAAGTTTACCCTTCGCGAACGCGACCCTCCTTCCGCGAATGCGAAGGGCAATTTTGCCCAGTTATTTAAAATGTCCAAAACAGAACCAGTGACGGGAATAACATAACACTTCACGAACTCCTTCTTCTCCAAGGTTCTAAGGCGACTTTTAGAGCATTTTTTCATCAAAACTTCTTGGGTTATTAAATCTTAACTCGTTTCCTTCACTTTCCATCAATATTGGTTGAATTCCTAAGCATAAAATATGTAATTTAGGGTAGAAATTGGGAAAATTGGGTAGAGTTAGGTCTTTTTACTTTTTCTTGATTTAGACCTCGTTTTGGGGTCGAATTTGAAAACAAATTATATATTCGGGCTCGTGGGTGAATGGGGGATATGAATTTGGTCCGAACCTCATGTTTTGACCCAGCGGGCCCGAGGGCGATTTTTGAGATTTTGGGAAGAAAGCTTGGAAATCTATAATTAGGCATTGGGTTTGATTTGTTTAGCATATATTGATACTATGAAGTCATTATTGTGTAGATTTGATTGAGTTGGAGCCGAATCCGAGAGGGAAAGCGGTTGTGTTGATACTACACTCTGTGCTATCTTGCACAGATCCAGGTTTTGGACAGCAGCAGCAGTAGCGTGGGAGCAGGCCTTCAGTCCAGCGAGACACCGAGGTAGCCTTGCAGGCGTCCACAGGCCCGGCGTCTCCCCTATCTTTTACTTTAGACTGTTATCTCATTGTATTTGAGACAAACAGATACATTTCTTTCAGACATTGTATTTAGTATTCTTAGATGTTCGTGAGCATTGTGACACCAGTCTTGGGTAGAGGCTTATGTTGAATTTTCCGCATTTCTATTCAGTTTTCTATAATTTAAGACTTCCGGTTATTAATTAATTTCGTTGCTTTTATATTATTGCTGATAATTGCTAAAAGAGGTAAACTGGTTAATCGTAAAGGTAATTAAGGGTTGGCTTGCCTAGCTCTCATTAGTAGGCGCCATCACGACTCCCGAGGGTGGGAAATCCGGGTCGTGACAAATTGGTATCAGAGCTCTAGGTTACATGGGTCTCACAACTCACGGGCAAGCTTCGTAGAGTCTGTGGGATCGGTACGGAGACGTCTGTATTTATCCCCAGAGGCTATAGAGTTAGGAAACTTCACATTTGTTCTTTCTTGTCGTGCGGTTCTGTTTCTCAAATACTGATTGAATTTCTACTCTGTTCTTTCGCAGATGGCGAGAACACGCGCTTCCTCATCTACCGCTAGCAGCCCGAGCTCCCAGCAGCAGCTTCCGCAAGGGGCAGAGGGTGAGGCCGAGGCCATGCTAGAGGCCGAGGTAGGGGAAGAGCTCAGCCCCGAGCAGCAGCACCAGTGGCGGAGCCTCAGGTTGATTTCGAGGAGGAGGTTCCAGCCCCAGCGGTTCCGGTGGGCCCAGCTCAGGTCCTAGAGGGGTTCATTGCCACCCCAGTTCTTCAGGACGCTCTTTTCAGATTGGTGGGCCTCATGGAGAGTGTCACCGAGCGGGTTTGCTTCCAGTAGCACCAGCCACTTCTCAGGCTGGAGGAGGGGCTCAAACTCCTACTACACGCACTCCGGAGCAGGTAGCTCCCCAGGCTCAGACTCCAGCAGTTCAGCGGTTGGAGCAGCTCAGCCGAGCATGGTAGCCCAGGCCGGTGATGGAGCAGCTATGTCTGTCGATGCTTTGTGGAGATTGGACAGGTTTACCAAGCTCTTCACTACTACATTCAGCGGCGCATCTACTGAGGATCCCCAGGATTATCTGGATAGTTGCCACGAGGTTCTTTGGAACATGGGTATTGTTGAGACCAATGGGGTCGATTTTGCTGCATTTCGCCTATCTGGATCCGCCAAGACTTGGTGGAGGGATTACTGTTTAGCCAGGCCAGTAGCGTCGCCATCTTTGACATGGGAGCAGTTTTCAGTGTTGTTTCTGGAGAAGTTTCTCCCCGTGACTCAGCGAGAGGCCTTTCGGAGGCAGTTTGAGCGCCTTCAGCAGGGTTCTATGACAGTCACTCAGTATGAGACCAGGTTCATTGATCTAGCTCGCCATGCTCTTGTCATACTTCCCACCGAGAGAGAGAGGGTGAGGAGGTTTATTGATGGTCTTATTCAGCCGATTCGTCTTCAGATGGCCAAGGAGGCCGGGAGCAAGATCACTTTTCAGGAGGCGGCCAATGTGGCCCGCAAAGTTGAGATAGTTTTGTCACAGGGAGGTGGTCATGGGTCGGATAAGAGGCCCCGTCATTCAGGCAGATTCAGTGGTACCTCGTCTGGAGGTAGACATTCTTATGGTAGAGGCCATCCTCCTAGGCCCTTTCAGTCCGCTCTCCAGGTCTCTCATGGTACTTCAGGCGGTCGAGGTTCTCACACGCACTATTCTGATCAACAGCCTTACAGTGCACCACCGGCTCCCATCAGTGCACCGCCGCTTCAGAGTTTCTGAGGTGGTCATTCAGGCCGCCAGGGTCAGCCTCAGTTTCCTCAGCTGCAGCAATCGGGTGGATGTTATGAGTGTGGTGAGTATGGTCACATCAAGAGGGCTTGCCCCGGGTTGAGGGGTGCTCAGCCGCAGCAGCAGGGTCCCCGTCCTATGATTCAGGCACCAGATGTTCCACAGGACGCCCAGCCAGCCAGAGGCGGGGGTAAAGGTGCTAGAGGTGGAGGTAGAGGTCATAGAGGTGGAGCTCAGGCCACCAGAGGTGGAGGCCAGCCAGCAGTCGGCCGTCCTAGAGAGGCAGTTCAGGGTGGTGGGGCCCAGCCCCGATGTTATGCTCTTCCAGCCAGGCCAGAGGCTGAGTCTTCAGATGTAGTCATTACAGGTACTATTCTGGTTTGTGATAGAGATGTTTCAGTGCTATTTGATCCAGGGTCTACATATTCGTATGTGTCCTCTTATTTTGCACCGTACCTGGTCATGCCTAGTGATCCACTGAGTATTCCTATTTATGTATCTACACCGGTGGGTGATTCTATTATGGTCGATCGAGTTCATCGTTCTTGTGTTGTGGTGATTGGGGGTCTTGAGACCCGTGTAGACTTGTTGCTTTTAGATATGGTCGACTTCGATGTTATATTGGGGATGGACTGGTTATCCCCGTATCATGCTATCTTGGACTGCCATGCCAAGACCGTGACCTTAGCTTTACCAGATTTGCCCCGTTTAGAGTGGAGAGGGATCCCAGGTCACTCTACCCGCAGTGTTATTTCGTACGTGAAGGCTCGGCGTATGGTCGAGAAGGGGTGTTTGGCCTATTTAGCCTATGTTCGGGATTCTGGTGCTGAGGTTCCTTCTATTGATTATGTGCCCGTTGTTTGTGAGTTCCTTGATGTTTTTCCTTCAGACCTGCCGGGTATGCCACCCGACAGGGATATTGATTTCTGCATTGATTTGGTACCGGGCACTCAGCCCATTTCTATCCCCCCATATCGTATGGCCCCGCCGGAGTTGAAAGAGTTAAGGGAACAACTGCAGGATTTGCTTGAGAAGGGTTTCACTAGACCCAGTGTCTCACCTTGGGGTGCGCCGGTGTTCATTGTCAAGAAGAAGGATGGGTCAATGAGAATGTGTATTGATTACCGGCAATTGAACAAGGTAACGATCAAGATTAAGTATCCACTGCCGAGGATTGATGATTTGTTCGACCAGCTTCAGGGTGCCATGGTATTTTCCAAGATTGACTTGCGATCTGGCTACCATCAGTTGAGGATTAGGGCATCCGATGTCCCTAAGACAGCTTTCCGCACTCGGTACGGGCCTTATGAGTTCTTGGTTATGTCATTCGGGTTGACAAATGCCCCAGCAGCTTTCATGGACTTGATGAACCGAGTGTTCAGGCCTTATTTGGACTCATTCGTGATAGTTTTCATTGATGATATATTGATATACTCCCGCAGCCAGGAGGAGCACGAGCAGCATCTCAGAGTGGTTCTTCAGACCCTGAGGGATAGTCAGTTATATGCCAAGTTCTCCAAGTCTGAGTTCTGGCTGAGTTCAGTTGCATTTCTGGGTCATGTTGTATCAGCAGAGGGTATTCAGGTGGACCCAAAGAAGATAGAGGCAGTCAAGAACTGGCCTAGACCAGCATCAGCTATAGAGATCCAGAGTTTCTTGGGATTGGCAGGCTACTATCGTCGATTCGTGGAGGAGTTTTCATCTATTGCAGCCCCGATGACCAGGTTGACCCAGAAGGGTGCCCAGTTCAGATGGTCGGATGGGTGTGAGGTGAGCTTTCAGAGGCTCGAGATATCTCTGACTACAGCACCGGTATTGGTTTTGCCCACAGGTTCGGGGCCTTATACAGTCTATCGCGATGCTTCCCGTATTGGGCTTGGTGCAGTGCTGATGCAGGATGGCAAGGTCATTGCCTATGCTTCGAGACGGTTGAAGATCCACGAGAAGAATTATCCGGTTCATGATCTAGAGTTGGCAGCCATTGTTCATGCATTGAAGATTTGGAGGCATTATCTATACGGCGTGACGTATGAGGTGTACACTGATCACAAGAGTCTTCAGTACTTGTTCAAGCAAAAGGAGTTGAATTTGAGGCAGAGGAGGTGGTTGGAGTTGTTGAAAGATTATGATGACACCATTTTATATCACCCGGGGAAGGCCAATGTGGTGGCCGATGCTTTGAGTAGGAAGTCAGCTAGTATGGGCAGTCTTGCTTTTATTCCGGTGAGTCAGAGGCCGCTTGCTTTGATGTTCAGACTTTGGCCAATCGATTTGTGAGGTTGGATATTTCTGAGCCTAGTCGGGTGTTAGCTTGCACGGTCGCTCGTTCTTCATTATTGGAGCGTATCCGTGACCGACAGTTTGATGATCCCCATTTGTGTGTCCTTAGAGACAGGGTGCAGTGTGGAGGTTCCAAGCAGGTGACTTTAGATGATGATGGAGTTTTGAGATTGCAGGGGCGAGTTTGTGTGCCCAACGCTGATGGGATTCGAGAGTTGATCTTAGCGTAGGCCCATAGTTCCCGGTATTCTATTCATCCGGGCGCCGCGAAGATGTATCAGGATTTGCGGCAGCATTATTGGTGGCGTAGAATGAAGAAGGATATTGTGGCATATGTGGCGCGATGTTTGAATTGTCAGCAGGTTAAGTATGAGCATCAGAGGCCTGGTGGTTTATTTTAGAGGATTGAGCTTCCCGAGTGGAAGTGGGAGAGGATCACTATGGACTTCGTTACTGGACTTCTGTTGACCAGGAAGAAGTTCGATGCAGTTTGGGTCATTGTTGATAGGCTGACCAAGTCAGCGCATTTCATTCCTGTGGCAGTCTCCTATTCATCGGAGAGGTTAGCTGAGATCTATATTCGGGAGATTGTTCGCCTTCATGGTGTGCCGGTATCTATCATTTCGGACCAGGGTACGCAGTTTACCTCGCGTTTCTAGAGAGCAGTTCAGCGAGAATTAGGTACACGAGGGTAGTTGAGCACAGCATTTCATCCCCAGACGGACGGTCAGTCGGAACGGACTATTCAGATATTGGAGGATATGCTCCGAGCTTGTGTTATTGACTTTGGAGGTTCGCAGGATCAGTTCTTTCCCTTATCGGAGTTTGCCTACAACAACAGTTACCAGTTGAGCATCCAGATGGCTCCTTATGAGGCTTTATATGGAAGGCAGTGTCGGTCTCCGGTCGGATGGTTTGAGCCGGGAGAGGCTCGGTTGTTGGGTACGGATCTGGTCCAGGAGGCCTTGGACAAGGTCAGGATTATTCAAGATAGGCTTCGTATAGCTCAGTCCAGGCAAAAGAGCTATGCAGATCGTAAGGTTCGAGATGTAGCTTTCATGGTTGGTGAGCGGGTATTGCTCCAAGTGTCGCCTATGAAGGGCGTGATGAGATTTGGGAAGAAGGGCCAGCTTAGCCCTAGGTTCATTGGTCCGTTTGAGATTCTTGATCGAGTGGGAGAGGTGGCTTATAGACTTGCATTGCCGCCTAGCTTATCAGCCGTACATCCAGTTTTTCATGTGTCCATGCTTCGCAGGTATCACGGCGATCCAGCCCACGTGTTAGATTTCAGCACTGTCCAGTTGGACAAGGATCTGTCTTATGAGGAGGAGCCGGTAGCTATTCTAGACCGGCAGGTTCGTCAGTTGAGATCCAAGAGTTTCCCTTCTGTTCGTGTTCAGTGGAGAGGTCAGCCTCCTGAGGCATCGACCTGGGAGTCCGAGTCCGATATGCGGAGCCGTTATCCCCATCTATTCCCCGACTCAGGTATTTCTTTCTTTTGTCCGTTCGAGGACGAACGGTTATTTTAGAGGTGGAGAATGTGACGACCCAAAGGGTCATCACCTGTTTTCTTACTCATTCCATGCTTCCGAAGCCTTGAAAACCTCATTTGTAGTCGCCTCAATTTGCGTGCGCAGTCCGGGCGCGTAGCCGGAAAGCTTAAATATGAAATTCTGTGAAAAATACTGAAATTTGATATTAAAATGAGTAAATTTGACTTCGGTCAATATTTTGGGTAAACGGACCCGGACCCGTGATTTGACGGTCCCGGAGGATCCGTAGGAAAATTGGGACTTGGGCGTATGCCCGGAATCGAATTCCGAGGTCCCAAGCCCGAGAAATGAATTTTTGAGTAAAATTGTTTTTCTGAAATTTATGAAGAAAATTGAAATGAAAATTGGTTAGAACATGTTGGTATCGGGCCCGTATTTTGGTTCCGGCGCCTGGTACAGGTCTTATATGTGGTTTAAGATATTTCTGTGAAGTTTGGGTGAAATTGGACGTCGTTTGACGTGTTTCGGACTTAAAACTCTAAATTTGAAAGTTCATGAAGTTTGAAGAAAAACTAGTGATTTTGAGGTATGATTCATTGTTTTTGATGTTATTTTGGCGATTTGATCGCACAGTTAAGTTCGTAGGATGTTGTTGAGTTAGTGCATGTGATTGGTTAGGAGCCCCGAGGGCTCGGGAGTGTTTCGGGGGTGTTCAGAGTGATTTCAACTTAGGAAAAATTGCAGGTTTTTGCTTCAGCTGTTGCAGGTTCCTTTTTGTTCTTCGCGTTCGCGACGCCTTCTCCGCATTCACGTAGCTTTGCGTCTTCCCTTAATCCCGTTCGCGTTCCTGACACGTGTTCGCGTAGAGTCATTTGGCCCTGGGAACTCAGCTTCCTTTTCCTCTTCGCGTTCGCATACACCCACTCGCGAACGCGTAGTCCCGCAGATCCCTTTCATCGCGTCCGCGTGAAGGTACACGCATTCGCGTAGACCAAGTCCTGGACCCCCCAGCCTTTCCTCTTCGCGTTCACACTCTTTCCATCGTGAACGCGGTGGTCTGCCAAGTTTACCCTTCGCGAACGCGACCCTCCTTCCGCGAACACGAAGGACAATTTTTCCCAGTTATTTAAAATGTCCAAAACAGAACCAGTGACGGGAATAACATAACACTTCACGAACTCCTTCTTCTCCAAGGTTCTAAGGCATCTTTTAGAGCATTTGTTCATCAAAACTTCTTGGGTTAGTAAATCTTAACTCGTTTCCTTCACTTTCCATCAATATTGGTTGAATTCCGAAGCCTAAAACATGTAATTTAGGGTAGAAATTGGGGAAATTGGGTAGAGTTAGGGCTTTTTACTTTTTCTTGATTTAGACCTCGTTTTGGGGTCGAATTTGAAAACAAATTATATATTCGGGCTCGTGGGTGAATGAGGGATATGAATTTGGTCCGAACCTCGTGTTTTGACCAAGCGGGCCCGGAGGCGATTTTTGGGATTTCGGGAAGAAAGCTTGAAAATCTATAATTAGGCATTGGGTTTGATTTGTTTAGCATATGTTGATACTATGAAGTCATTATTGTATAGATTTGATTGAGTTGGAGCCGAATCCGAGAGGGAAAGCGGTTGTGCTGATACTACACTCTGTGCTATCTTGCACAGATCCAGGTTTTGGACAGCAACAGCAGTAGCGTGGGAGCAGGCCTTCAGTCCAGCGAGACACCGAGGTAGCCTTGCAGGCGTCCGCAGGCATGGCGTCTCCCCTATCTTTTACTTTAGACTGTTATCTCATAGTATTCGAGACAAACAGATACATTTCTTTCAGACATTGTATTTAGTATTCTTAGATGTTCGTGAGCATTGTGACATCGGTCTTGGGTAGAGGCTTATGTTGAATTTTCCGCATTTCTATTCAGTTTTTTACAATTTAAGACTTCCACTTTTTAATTAATTTCGTTGCTTTTATATTATTGCTGATAATTGCTAAAAGAGGTAAATTGGTTAATGGTAAAGGTAATTAAGGGTTGGCTTGCCTAGCTCTCATTAGTAGGCGCCAGAATTGCGCCTACTAATTGCTTTCCAGAATTGCGTTCCCCTAAATAAGACTTTCCGTACCTGTTTTTACTGATTTATGACTTGCGGGGATGGTTAGTTTGGGATTTGGAAGAGTTCGGGTTGAAATCGGAACACTTGGTTCCTTAAGGTTGGCTTAAAAGGCCAAGTTTGACTTCGGTCAACATTTTGAGTAAACGACCCCGGAATCGAGATTTGACGGTTCCAATAGGTTCATATGATGATTTTGGACTTGGGCGTATGTTCGGATCGGGTTTTGGATGACCCGGGGGCGTTTTGGCGCCTAATAGTGAAAGTTGGTTCTTGAAGGATTTTGAAGTTCTTTAATTTTGGTTTGGAGCGGGGTTTTTTGTGATATCGAGGTCCAAACGGAATTCGGAGACCGAAAATAGTTCCGTAATATCATTTAAGACTTGCACGCAAAATTTGGTATCGCTCCGAGTAGTCTAAGTATGATTCGGCGCATTCGGAGAATTTAGAAAACTTGAAGTTCAAAGTTTGATTCAATTTGGTTTTTAGGTATGATTCTTTGTTTCGTTGTTGTTTTTTGCGTTTCGAGCAAGTCCGTATTATGATTACAGAGTTGTTAGTGCCTTTGGACGGGGTTCCGAGTGGCTCGGGTGAGTTTTGAACCCCTCGGAGCAAAGTATGATAAACCAGAAAATCCCAGTTCTGGTTTCCTTCTTCATGAACGCGAAGGGACCATCGCGTTCGCGTAGAAGGAATTGGGACTGGGGGGAAATGTGCTACACGTTCGCGATAGCTAGTACGTGTTCGCGAAGGTTTGGGGCCGGTGACCTTTGCGTTCGCGTGAGGCAACTCGCGTTCGCGTAGAGTAGCCTGGGCTAGGCTGGGCTGCTTTGTTCTTCGCGTTCGTGAAGGGTAGGCCAAGCCAGCCTCCACGTTCGCGAGGTCTTGGTCGCGTTTGCAATGTAGAGTCTCCAAGTGGTCTGAGCCGTTTGCCTTCGCGGACGCGAGGCCCCTTTCGCGTTCGCGATGAAGAAGGCAGCTGGGCAGTGAGTTTTAAAAACGGGACTTAGGCATTTTTGGGGTCATTTATTACACTCTTAGGCGATTTGAGAGCTCTTAAGGAGGGGATTTCGACCTAGCTTTGTGATGTAAGTAATTTCTACCTAATGTGAGTTTAATACACAGTTTATGGATAGATTATGACATGTAAATTAGTGAAAATCATGGGTTTAGAGGAAAACCTAGGTTTTTGATAAAAATGGGATTTTACCACATAAATGGTTATGGAACTTAGTAAAAATCATATATTTATGTTCCTAAGGTTATGGGTAACAACTTTCTTCGAAAATTTCCGAAATTCGGGCAAGTGGGCCTGGGGACGAATTTTAGGAATCTTGCATTTAGAGTGGGAAAATTACTTTAATAGTTGTATCTTGATTAGTTTTTACACTATTTGGATAGTTTTGGATCGTTTGACACCAAATTGAGGGTTTGGGCATAAGCTTGGACCGGAAAGTAGGCCTTGAGACGAGGTAAGTCTCTTTTCTAACCTTGTAAGAGGGAAATTTTCCCATATGTGAACTTAATTAATATGTGATTAATTTGTGGGGGCTACGTACGCACGAAGTGACGAGAGTCCGTACGTAGCTACTATTCCTGATTATGTCCGGGTAGTTTTAGGTTTACACCATACTTTGTGGACACTGTTATTGATTATATTTGCTAATTGTAACAAACGAAATTAAGTTGAGGATTTCCAAGGATTTAAACGCTTCAAGTTGAATTTTCTTTAGTTTTAAAAGAATCAAGAAAGGGTTATGATTTAAAGATAAATTTATATTTGACCGCATCGCACGTATGATCCGCGAGCGGGATAATTCCTTAAATTTATATTTGACCGCATCGCATGTATGGTTCGCGAGAGGGGTAAATAGATGCATATATGATTCGCACCGTTCGACCCTGGCAGTGCACAATTTACATTTATGCTGGATCGGGCCGAACGTCCTCGGTGGAATTTGTCTGTGATAATAGAACTGGGAGTCCCTTTTATAACTTGTATAAATTCATCATTTGAGAGATCATTTGTTTTAAATGAAGGAAGTGTTTTGGGTTCTTAAATATGATGTAACAATTTTTCTGCTATTTCTGTTCTGAGTTCTATTGTTATCTCTATGTATCATTGTTTAATTAGAATTTCATATAATTATATTGTTGGCCCTAGTAAGTGTCGGAGTCGACCCCTCGTCACTACTTCTTCGAGGCTAGACTAGATACTTACTGGGTATATATTTTTATGTACTCACGCTACACTCTGTACTTAATTGTACAAGATTTGAGGAAGGTGCATCTGGCCACCAGCCCGGCGCGCAGATTGATCCTATCCCCGAGACTTCACGGTGAGCTGCCCTTTGAGCCGTTCTACAACAGCTGGAGTCTCTCTTATGCTTTATTTTTCTATCTATTTTCTTTCAGACAGTAGGCTAGTGTTCTTTTGTACATTTTACTAGATTGCCCACATACTTGTGACACCAGGTCTTTTCACACACACTAGTAGACTTGTGATTTTGGTACTGTATACATGATTACGGCTTGTATTCGTTGCTTCCGTTTAACTTTGTTTCATTGGTAAATTTCTAAATCTTTTAACAAATGAAGAATTTTTATCCACTTAGTAATTTATTTAAATGGGAAATCACTAGTTTGATCAGTGTTTGCCTAGCAATGGTGTTGGGCGCCGTCACGGCCTATGATGAAATTGGGTCGTGACAAAACTAATCATAAATTTACAAAAAGAACAATGGAGTTTTTTAATCAAATCATAAACCCCAATCAAGAACTATTTTGGTATTTTTTAATTTTTCGATTTTGTTTTTGTTATTAGGATTCAAGAACAAAGAATAAACTTTTTGCCATGCTGGATTGCTTAGGTGGATGACCATGTAAGCAAATCTAACCTAGTTGGACTGCCATGTCAGCTTCAATGGTAAGGCTAATGTTTTATGAGGCATTTGTGGTCCAAAACATAAACGACATGGATAGTTTTGGTACCAAAAACAAATGGAGGATATTTTGAGCTATTTCAAAAGAATTTTTACATTCCTATGCCATATAGGAAACTATATTACCCTCAATGTTTAAGGTTTGATATAATTACATTTAGTATACCTAATTACCAATTATATACCATTAGTGGTTTTTAAGGGTATTAATTATACTCCTAATTTAATGGTATCGTATATTCCTTCTAATACCACTCCCTCCACGTTTCTCTCTCCAATTCCCACACCTTCACCCACGTTTCCCTCCCACACCCATGATTTCTGTATCAAAATTCCATTATTTCTTCCATAGCCAAGGCACTGTCGGCACCTCTGCAATCTTGTCCCAATGTTTTTGTACCCGGGGAAGATGAGCACAAGCCTGGTCGATTTGATGGTTATGATTTCAGGTGCCTTCAATAATATAAGAGGAAAGGAAAAGAAAACAGCAATTCCACCATTGACAGCCATTAAAAAGCTTTGAAGCTTTGAATTCAAATTTGGGTTTTCAAAAATCATTATTTGTTTGGATTGGGTGTTGTTGTAAATAATTGGGAATATGGTTTGGAGTTTATATCTCAATTTTGAGAGGTTTTGGTGAAGATTAGACTTGGTTTTG
>NW_017674272.1:4054-34263 GCF_001879085.1 Nicotiana attenuata | reverse complement strand
TGCCAATATCTACCCGTTATAGAGGAATACAACTTATCTACAATTTTCTACAACTTTCACACGTTATTTCCACCCAGTGAAATACAACTACAATAACATAAAACTTACATATAAATTTTATACAAAATTTATACAATATGTCTTTTGTATATTTTGTATCTGATTTATACATAGGAAAAGCAATTTTCATACAACTAATTATATATTATACAACTTATCTACAAATTATCTACAATTTTCGTACATTATTTCTACTAAGTTATATACAACTACAATATAATACCACTTAAATATAATCTTTATACAATGTTGTTCAATTTTCATGCAATAGTTAAATGAATAAAAGCAAAATAAATAAACAACAGAATATAATTTTTCTACAATTTATCTACAATTTATCTATAATTTTTCTACAATTTCTGCAATATAATGTATGTCATGTCTTCTTCTTCTTCGAGTTTCAATCCGAAATTCAGCCAAAACCAAGTCTAATCTTCACCAAAACCCCTCAAAATTGAGATATAAACTCCAAACCATATTCCCAATTATTTGCAACAACACCCAATCCAAACAAATAATGATTTTTGAAAATCCAAATTTGAATTCAAAGCTTCAAAGCTTTTTAATGGCTGTCAATGGTGGAATTGCTGCTCTCTTTTTCTTTGCTTTGTATTACTGAAATTTGGACATAATTGCGTTTGATGTAGAAGAATTGTAGAAGATTTAGTCGTTTTTGATTTGTGAAATCAGAAAAAAGTTTGAAACACAGTGTATCGAAAAAGCAGAGACGCTAAATTTGAAACGAAACTGACGAAGAAGATTAATATGCGTGATTTGCGTTGTGGAAGATCTGGAAGAATATTTAATCCCCCAATTTTAGCGTGCCTAAATAAGGAAGTCTACAGCTACAATGATTCCTTATTTAATGCATTGTCTATATTTTATAGAAATACTATTAGCATGAAGGGTAATATGCAAACTA
This sequence comes from Nicotiana attenuata, assembly GCF_001879085.1. NCBI lineage: Eukaryota > Viridiplantae > Streptophyta > Magnoliopsida > Solanales > Solanaceae > Nicotiana > Nicotiana attenuata. Next base: position 33,281 of record NW_017674272.1, on the reverse strand, counting down.
TGAACATATTTAGTAATATAGTTTCCTATATGGTATAGGAACGAAAATTTCCCTATTTCAAATAATTCAAGGACATTTTTGGACCTTTTTCGTTTTATATAATAATTCTACCCCGTATCCTATTTTTTCTTATCGTATGGACTAGTCAAATCCCTACACGTGTCAGGATTGTTACAAAGAAGTAGGGTCAGGTACTAATTGAATTTGGAAATACTTAGTACCGGATATATTGTTCGCGTAATTGGCATCGGAACCACTCATAACAAAATCACTTCAAATCCAAATGAGGAGAATCAATCAATCCCAAATAAAGTGGACTTAGGTATAAATTTCCGATCAATTACAGATTCTCAACGTAACGGGCAAAGAATATAATTAATGGTTGTAACATGCAAACGTAGTATTAGGAACAATTCCGATTAAATTTGCTATTTAAACCCATCTTTCTCTTTAATTGTTTCCCATCTGAAAATTATTCTTTCGTTCCCTAATCATTGCGTTGTATTTTTGGAAACACAGCCTTAAAGATATACCAGAAAGGAGTCATTCTGATCAATACGATTCTCTTCAATTTTACTTTGCTATTTTATTAGTTTACTCATTATTTACATTATCTCGTATTGTTTTTGTTAATTTGAATTACGGAGCAAGAACAACAAATTATGTGTATTTTGTTGTTGGAAAAATTTGATGAATATGGAGAATAAAAGATTTAGCTTGAGACCTGTCAAGGATACTGTCCTTAAGGATATTTCGCCTACACCGGGATGAATAAAATTAGGTGTATTCCCCAGGATTCAACAAGCTCTTCTAGTATAACTAGGAGCAGAAACAACAAAGATTAACAAAATAAAATCCAGCACTGAAAAATATAATATATATAGCATAAGTTTTTACTTTTAGTTTTTTTCCACCTCCAAGCAAAAAAGGACTTGGAATTTATAGATAAGAAAACACCATCTCATCAGATGGCTAGCTTAAAACAATAAATCTCCAACATATATTAATTAAAGGATTAACAAATAATGAGATGCTAATGACTGTTACAAAGAAAATTCCTTAACATTTTGTAACTTTTCAAAGCCATTCAAGGCTATTGATAACGGTAGTGGTTTCAAAAGAATTTAAAGGATATGAATGTTAATTATAGGTTATAATATTATAATAATGATTATTAATCATAGCTAGTAAAGTATAAAGAATATATTATAATTTTCAATTATAGATATTAAAATATATTCAATTGATTGGTCTAATAAAGATCCATTAAAAGAATGAATCTAGACATCAATTTAAATATTCTTTTTGAGGTATTAAAATTAATATTTTAATTAAAAGATGGGTAAATATTCTTAAAGAAGTAGAATATATCCAGTTGATGTGACACTTAAATGATGAGAAACATAAGTAAGCTAGATGATTTTTCTTCTTTATATTTGTCTATTATATGACAACTTAATATCATTTTCACCAGATCAACTTAATATAAAAATAATTCACCATTTTAAAGACTAATGGAAACAAAAGTACAACATGAACTATTCCATCATTTCAAAAACAAAATTCACAGAAACTTAAGAGTCATTTTTTCATCTTATATGTATCAACTTGATGTCAAAGTTCTGTCTATTATATTCTCACGAGAATAAGCAGAAAAGAATTAAAAAAACTAAGGAAATATTAAACCAATTATGCGTACCTGGTGTACGTAAATATTATGTCATACACAAACATATCAAGCGTAGAAGAAGTCACTGTCTTTTAAAGTATAGTACCATCTTTAGCATCCCTTAGAATGCTCATTGACTTGAATAATACTTCGTAGCTCACAAAATTTATTTGAACTCCATAAGACCATTGTGCAAACTTGAATTACAGGTCCCGTTTTCAAAAATAACTTGGACAACGTCAAACTTGATTCTCCATAATAAAATAGTATGTAAATATCCTTAAGATTGTTGTTGATATAGTATGGGTAGTTGTTCATAATATTTTGAGATCTTAATATTTTTGCCTTACATTTATTCAAATATGGCATTACCAGTTTTATTTGAGTCATGAGAATATAAATTTGGTCCTCTAAATAAAATCATTTAAAATTATTTATAAGCGACACATTAGCTACTCTAAGGTACTATGAGGTCTTGATTTCATTTGTATGAAAAAATAATTAATGAGAATAAACTACTACGATGATGTGATGTGGTCAGGAATAATACATGAGATAAGACCTTCATATTCTTTTGAACTAATAATGTAGCTAAATAGAAGGAAATCTTCGGGATGAAGCACTCATGAAAACCAGGTGCGCGCATGGCCTGTTAGCGCAAAACCGCGTCAAACAACAAAGTTTGTGCGAGCATAATGTGATAGATAAGACACTAAACTTACAAAAGAATTCTTGGTTCATAGAAGTTTTAAACTTCACCAATTGTTCTGTAAGTTTATTCTTATTTTATCTAGGTCTGGTTCATAGTCAAAGAGACACTAGATTCAACGCATTATGCTCATTTGTGAAAACCTAGCGAAATATTTTATTTTACTCTATTACTTAATATTCTTTTTGAGTTATGTGGGGGATTGTTAGAAAAATAATATTAATATCTCAAAAAGAATATTTAAATTGATGTCTAGATTCATTCTTTTAATGAATCTTTATTAGACCAATCAATTGAATATGTTTTAATATCTATAACTGATAATTATAATATACTCTTTATACTTTACTAGCCATGATTAATAATTATTATTGTAATATTATAACAAACCTTTAATTAGCATTCATATCTTTTTAATTCTTTTGAAACCACTGCCGTTATCAATAGCCTTGAATGGCTTTGAAAAGTTATAAAATGTTAAAGAATTTTCTTTGTAACAGTCATTAGCATCTCATTATTTGTTAATCCTTTAATGTAATATATGTTGGAGATTTATTGCTTTAAGCTAGCCATCTGAGGAGATGGTGTTTTCTTATCTATAAATTCCAAGTCCTTTTTTGCTTGGAGGTGGAAAAATACTAAGAGTAAAAACATATGCTATATATTATATTTTTCAGTGCTGGGTTTTATTTTGTTAATCTTTGTTGTTTCTGCTCCTAGTTATACTAGAAGAGCTTGTTGAATCCTGGGGGATACGCCTAATTTTATTCATCCCGGTGTAGGCGAAATATCCTTAAGGACAGTGTCCTTGACACGCCTCAAGCTAAATCTTTTATTCTCCATATTCATCAAATTTTTCCAACACTTGTTACGCATAGCGGAAATCGTTGTAATTGCAAACAAGAAAATTGCTGCCAAATCTACTTTGAATCACCAGGAAACAAAGTTAATCTTTCACCAATTAAATGCTCTAACTTGTGTGTATTTTTCGTGTGGAGAGGATTAGTCAGAGAGAAAATTCTTTACGCTTAAAAAAGTTCTGTGTTTTCTCTTTAACATAAATAGGCAGAGTAATAGTGTTGTTCCCAAACGCACACGCAAGTATACATGGTCGACAAGTAATATAGGATTGTACGTCCAGATATCGTCCCCACAGGGACTTGTGATTAACTATCAACTAAATTAAATCAAACAATTAATCTATTCAAGCGAATTCTAATGTAGGAATATTTAACTAAAGATAATCTAGAGTAGTAAACTAAGAAACAAAGGAAACAAATTGGCGAACTTAGACACTGTAACGACCCGACTGGTCGTTTTGCTTTTTAGAACCCCGTTCACTTAAATAAAACCTTCCGCACTTGCTTTAACTAATTTACGACTTGCGGGGATGGTTGGTTCGAGTTTTGGAAGAGTTTGGGTTGAAATATGCTCATTTGACTCCTTAGGATTTTCTTAAAAGGCTAAGTTTGACTTTGGTCAATATTTTGAGCAAACGGACCCGGATTCGTATTTTGATGGTCCCGGAGGGTCCGCAAAAAAATATGGGACCTGGGCGTATGCCCGGAATAGAATTCCGAGGTCCCTAGCCCGAGTAATGAATTTTTTATTAGAAACTGTTAAACTGAAATTCTAAGGATTTAAAGAAACCAATTAATGATTGATCACGTTGGTATGGGGCTCGTATGTTGGTTCCGAAGCCCAGTACAGGTCCAATATAACATTTAAGACTTGCCCGCAAAATTTGGTGTCAATCCGAGTAGTTTAAGAGCGTTTCGGCTCGTTAGAGAAAAATTAAGAACTTGAAGTTCATCCGCAATACTTAGGGGGTGATTCTTAGATTTAGCGTTGTTTCGGGCATTCTGAAGGTTCGAGTAGGTCTGTTACATGATTTCAGACTTGTCGGTATGTTCGGGCGGGGCCAGGGAGCCCCGAGCGTCAATTGGACGAGGCTCGAGTGAAGTTGGAATTTTTGAGAAGTGCTGAAGCATATGCTTCTGTCATAACCGCACCTGCGGTTGGTCGATCACAGGTGCGAGACCGCAGAAGCGGTCCACCTATCGCAGATGCGGCCCAAGGTAGGCCAGGCCAAAACCGCAGAAGCGGCTCCCAAGCCGCAGAAGCGGTCGCAGCCCGCTTGGCCGTTTCCGCAGGTGCGTCCGATTTCTCGCAGAAGCGGGACCGCAGATGCGGTCCCCTAACTGCAGATGTGGAAATCGCTGAAGCAGTGAGCTTCATTTAATACGGGTTCTAAGTCACTTTTGCTACTTTTCACTCCTCCATTGGTGATTTTGGGAGCTTTTGAGAGAAGAATTCTACCTAGCATCTTGAGGTAAGTCTATTCTACCTATTTCTAGTTTAATACTTCTGTCTTAGGTAGATTAAACACTACAATTTAGGTAAAATCAAGGGGCTAGAGCAAAACCTAGGGTTTTAACAAAAGTTAGATTTAACTAGGAAATTTGTTATGAAATGGATTAGAAATCATATATTATTGATCATTAGATTATAGAGAACAACTTCCTTCGAAAAATTTCGGAATCCGGGCACGTTTGCCCGGGGTCGAATTTTAGGAAACTTGTGTTAATGATTGGAAAATTGCTTGAATAGCTAGAATTCGATCTTGTGAGCTCATATTGACTAGTTCCTACCCCATTTAACTAGTTTGGGATCGTTCGGCTTCGAATTGAGGGTTTGGGCTCGTTCTTGGTATTGGAAGTGCACTTTGGAGCGAGGTGAGTCTCCTTTCTAACCTTGTAAGAGGGAATTGTCCCCATAGGTGTAATAATTGAGTAATTTGCTACTAAATGCGGGGGCTACGTACGCACTAGGTGACGAGAGTCCGTGCGTAGCTACTATTATGTTAATTGTCCGGGTAGTCTAGGACTCGTATCATGCTATATTCGTGAATGTCTCTATATTTTCTTGCTAATGTGATCACTTAGGATATGCTAGAGACTTGGAAAGGAATATAAGCGAATGTATACACTTGTTGGACGCTTGTATGAATTTACATGGAAATAAATGCGCATTCATGTGTTTTCTTGATATTAATTGATATTTGTGGATCGGGCCGATCGCCTCGGTAGAAAATAGATGCATCTATGGTTCGCGCCATTCGACCCTCTGGTAGTGCACAGTTTATTTTCTGTTGGATCGGGCCGTCGACCTCGGCATAATGTGCGCATGATATCTATGTGAAATCTTATCCATGACTTGTCTTGCTAAATACTTGAAATGTAATTGGTTGACTGCAAAATTGTTCAGAACATGACTCATTATCTCTTGCTCCAAACTGTTGATTATCCGTGACTCCCATGCTAGCATAACACCTTATTATATTATTTGACCCTAGTAAGTATCCAGTCGACCTCTCGTCTCTACTTCTTCGAGATTAGACGAGATACTTACTGGGTACATATTGTTTATGTACTCATACTACACTTCTGTACTTAATTGTACAGGATCTGAGGCAGGTACATCTGGCTATCAGTCTGGTGCGTGCCCCTGATTCATAGTTCGAGACTTCCACGGTGAGCTGCTCCCTTCCTGTGCCGTTCAGCAGCTTGATGGAGTCTTTCTTTACTTTTGTTGTCTATTCTATCTCGGACAGTAGGATAGTTTTATTCTTTTGTACATTCTACTAGTTTACTTGTGACACCAAGTCTTGGCACACACGTTAGTAGACTATTATTTTGGGGTTGTATAACTATTTTGGCACATTACTGTTCATTCCTAGTTTAACTTTAACTTAATGAATTGCTGCACTTATTTTGGTAAAAGTAAAAATGAGTACTTAATTATATTTTCGCGTTGGCTTGCTTGACGATGGTGTTGGGCGCCATCACGATCCATTTTGGAAATGGGTCGTGACAGACACAAATTCAATGGGAGAAACTATTCTAGAGCTATTGGTTAGCTAACAATCCCATTGAGTTTTCTACCTAAACGGTCTAATTAATTTATCTAGTTTATTAATTGACGGGTTTAATATTTCTCGTAGCCTTCTCCCAAGTATAACTCGCCTATTCAAGCTAACCTAACGCCTATATTCCTATGGAATTAGGATTAACAAGAACGCACTTATAATTCCCATATAGTAACCAAGCAAGGTGATTAGGTATATTCCTATCCTAACCGCAAATCCGCCCCCCTCCACCCCAGAGTTAAGATCTTGCTCTACTCAATCTTATATGCAATTTAGAATCCCCTCTCCCGAGTTCAATCCTAGATTCGTAGATAGTATTCAATTGGTGATCAAGAAATCAAATAATTAAGCGCAAGATTGAATAAATAAACCGATATGATAAAATAATAAGAACAATTCAAGCTTCAAAAAACGTTCATGTAGCACCCAAAACTCTAGAACTAATAAACTATGAAATTAAAGGAAGAGAAGAGAAGAACTAGTTAGAAGCCTCCTCCAAGCGTGGTGTGTGTTCTTCCACGTAAATTTCCCTTCAAAGTATGTTAGATCCCTTCCAAATTAGGTTTAGGACCCCTTTTTTACGAGTTGGGACCGTGTAGGGCCGAAATAACCTTGTCCCGGGCGAAATAGAAAAAACTGCACAGGTATCGTACAGACTAGCACGAGGCGCTGGCCTTAGCGCCGAATCCAGTGCGTTTTTACGTGCAATGCTTCAATCTTTCTTTTGAATTACAAACTTTCTCTTTTGTTGTCTCCACTTGGGGGGACAAAACTCAGAGGGTGTCCCCCCTTTATCCCTTGCTATTTAATTGTTTTGTTTTTCTTTATTTTTTTCGCGTTTTATTCAATTTTGCTCCAAATCTCTTCATCTTCATCCTGCTTTATTCCTACACAGTTAAAATAATATTAAGCATAAAATAATATAATTAATACTCAAAGGATGATTAAGAGTATTAGAACATGAGGCAACAATAGTTAAATATATGCATTTTTGACCGAACATCAATACCCTACACTTAGACTCTTGCTCATCCTCGAGTAAGCATTAAAACCACTCTCAATAAATCAAGCCTAGAAACACCACCACTTCGGTAGATACTAACAATTAGGCCCTATAGCAACTCAAACCATTATTTATACAGTTCCTTATCATCGTGCAAGATATACAAGTCACAAACAAACAACAAAATTCTTACCTCCTAACCTCAGAAAGGGACTCTAGCTCACCAAATTTAAGCTCGCTCACCTACTCTGTCAAAATAAAGCTAATAACATCACCTATCTGTCATGAAGCTAGTGCCCTCACAAGAATAAATAGTCCGTACACTCAAATCAAAGAATGAATATAATTTAAGGACTTACAATCAAGGAACAACTCTCGTACTCACAAACGAATTCACATGTATGCACAAAGAACCTAGGCTTGCCCATTATGTACATATCTACTAATTAAGCATGCTCAAATAGAATCAAATAGGACTTTAACGGGTTGTAATGTTGGCTAAGGGACGGGTAGGAGAACTATATAATAGTGACTTACACTTCCCTAAGCACTTTGCACTATAGACTTCATCACCCTTTATTTTCATCTCTTCACTTTATTTTTCAGCCCTCTCTTCATCAATTATTTCACAAGTATTTCCCTCATATCAAGAACGTTCCAATTTTTTTCAAAGAAATTTTTCATTTTCTTTTTTCTTTCTTTTTCATGTCAAATTCTTTTCAAGAAGGCCTTTTCATCACTTTTCAGCTATCATTGGTCACCATTTTTTACTTAACCACCCCATTCTTCAAATTTATCAATTAATATCACGGTCTAAGCAACAGTGCTCAAGGAAGCAAGGTGCAAAAACTAGGGATTCAACAAACGGATCAAGGCAAAAATACGGCTTCCAAACAAAAGGATACAGGCTCAAAGGGCTATCTAGTGGTACAATATCTGAAAAGGCTAAAATTCACAAGACATATCAAAGAAAGCCTATTATCATCTTCTAAACAGAGCAACACTTTTATTTCACTTCAATAACATGCAGGGCAAGTTCTAGACTAAGATGCAAAACATGTAATATATGTAAGAAATCCTCACCCCACATGGCACAAGTATCAATCAAGATGGATTAATTTCACTCTAAGACAGACAAGATCATAGCGAACGACAAAATAAGAATAAGCTATATACAGGGTTACAACCCTGAGCTTAGATGTCAGAAAGTCTGCTATTTTATTCGTTACTCAAGCAGTCAGAGGAAAGTACTACTCAAGCTCAGGCCTAAATATGCTAGTATCAAACAACTTCACAAAGATTTTTTCTCTCTCTCTTTTACTACTCCTAAAAAAAATCTAATCCTAACAATAAAAAAGTTTACCCGGTTCAAGTTACATCCCCTGAAAAAGAACCGATGCAAAAAGAAAAACCAAGGGGGATTATTACTACCTAAAGAAAAATAAAAGACATATTTTTGGATTTTTCTATTTTTCTTCCTTTATTTTATATTTTTTTATTGGAACTTAATCCCTCAAGAAAGCTGTCCACAAAATCCATCGTCGGGAAAAGTTCAAACTTTCTCTTTTGTTGTCTCCACTCGGGGAACAAAACTCAAAGGGTGTCCCCCCTTTATCCTTTGCTATTTAATTTTTTTATTTTTCTTTATTTTTTTCCGCGTTTTATTCAATTTTGCTCCAAATCTCTTCATCTTCATCCTGCTTTTTCCTACACAGTTAAAATATAATATTAAGCATAAAGTAATATAATTAATACTCAAAAGACGATTAAGAGTATTAGAACATGAGGCAACAATAGTTAAATATGCACATTTTTAACCGAACATCAAATAGCGGTTAAGGAAGATAACCCACCACTCCCTTTTTTGCACATTCACTTCAGTGGGAGTTTGTGAGTTAGTAGTAACTTCTCTTAACCCCTCTCACTTGTCTCTCCTAACCGGGTCGGGCCGGCCCACATGGAGCGACCCATGGTCCATAACAGTTTCCACTTCGCCCATAGTGGGCTAGACCGATGTCTTTTACACACAATTCATATTGGCAAAATCGTTGGTGCGACCTGCGAGCACAAAGAGCTGTAACATTCCAAAACTAATTAAAGGTTGTACTAAAGCTCTATGTAGAAATTAAATCAAATACGGAAAGGATTCACTACTAGCACGAGGATAGTATTACTCGCAATACCCCAGAAATCATTCGCTACTCCTATAGCTTGTTATCTAATCCCTCATCCTCGAAAAGAGGTGAACTCGAGTTCATGAATAACTTTGTATTCATAATTACATTTGATGCCCTCATGGTAAGTGTAATAGTCGGCCTATGAATACAAGTTGAATTACTAAAAAATATTCTTTTAGTTGTCTTCCATTTCTACTCGAATATTTCCATTTCAAATCAACTGCTTTCCTAGACATGCACTGCATTGACGAATCACTCATGGCTATAAGTGACATGCTAAAGTAGCAACATTGACTGGCACTTCAAGAGACAGTAAAAGGACAAAGGGTATTTCAATAAAAATAAATATAACTTCTTTGGGATCTCACACAACGAAGAAGCATGGATTCATTCTTCCATTATCCCATGGTCGATAGCACACGTGGTATGAAACACATGTTACGGTGTTCTCACCTTATATTGGCGCGTGTGTCTTATTCTTTTAATCCTTCAACACCGCATAGATCTTGGTCTAGAGAACTCCTAATGTCTAACCCGAGCTTCTCACTTTAATAATCCTCAAATCCAATTTTTTGGAGAAACTCCTATCTGGTTTAAAAAACAAGTCATAATCAAATATTAAAATTCATAAGCCTGACTAATTATCAAAGACCGACCTTAATAAGTAAATATAACCTCACATTATCCAAGGTTCTATAAGGTCTCATCTCTTCACGATTCTTAACGTAAAAGGCGATTGCTCGTGTGAGAGAGCCAATCTAGCGACTTGTTCGACACACTCTTTATCAACAAAACATCATCATATGCATACAAGATATAAGCATAAATTCAAGAGTCAAATATCGATGATCATATTATAATAATCAAGTCATTTTACAATACATAAATATATATTCATATCCTTCGCAAACCTAGAGCCATTACATGTTTCTCAAAAAGGTCTTTAAATATCGCCTTTGTAAAATGATCAGCTATCATGCTTCGCGTAGGAATGTACTGTAAATTTATCTCTCCACTTGCTACCATGTCTCTCACAAAGTTATACTTGATGTCAATGTGTTTGGTCTTGCTGTGATACTTAGGATCTTTTGTGTATGGAATAGCCGCTTGCTATCACAATATAGAGTCATGGGACCCTGATAGTTCTTTGTAATATCTAAATGCTCAAAGAATCTCTTCAACCAAACAGCTTCTTGTACTGCCGACACACAAGCCATGAACCCAGCTTCCATCATTAAAAGCGCTATGCAGGCTTGTTTCTTACTTTTCCATGATATAGCACCACCATTAAGTAAGAAGGCATAAGCGGATGTTAATTTTCTATCATTTCGGTCAGCAGCCCAATCAGCATCTGTATATCCTCTCAAGTATAAATCATTTCCACTATAACATAGTGAATAATCTGCAGTTAACTTCAGGTATCTGAAAATTCTCTTCACAGCTTTCCAATGATCTCTTACAGGATTGGATTGATACCCGCTAACCAGAACTACGACATAACAAATGTCTGGGCAAGTACACATCATAGCATACATCAAGCTCCCGACAGGACTTGAATACGAACTCGAGACATGTCTTCCTTTTCATTTTCAGTCTTGGGGAGTATCCATGGATTTGCAACTATTAATGCGAAAATGCTCCAAAATTTTCCTTATCTAAGTTTCTTAAGATAGACTCAATAACTTTTTGGAATAGTCTCTTTGGATCTTAACTCCAAGGATATAGTCTGCCCCACCCATATATTTCATGTCAAATGACTTTGAAAGCCATGACTTGATAGTTTTCAAATACTCTAAATTATTTCCAACTAATAAAATATCATCCACGTAAAGAGAAAGAATTACAAATATCTATTGGACGTCTTCACATAAATGCAGTGGTCTTGACTAATCATGGTGGAATCATACGAGATCACCTCCTTGTGAAATCTCAAATACTATTGCCTTGAAGATTGCTTCAAGTCATAATTAGATCTTTTCAATCTACAAACCTTCTCTTTTTGGCCTTTAATGATGAAGCTTACAGGTTGTTCCATGTAGATTTCTTCATTTAGTTCTCCATTGAGAAACGCTGTCTTACATCCATTTGATGTAATTCCAAATCCAAACGTGCAACAATAGCCAAAAGTAAGCAAATTGAGATAAATTTCACAACTGGTGAATATATTTCCTCATAATCTATCCCAGCTTCTTGAGTAAAGCCTTTTGCCACCAACCGTGCGTTGTATCTTTCTATTGACCCATTCGCTTTGCGTTTAACTTTGAGAACCCATTTGTTTCCAATGGCTCTATGCCCAGGTGGAAGGTCAAATAGATCCCATACTTGGTTGGTTTTCATGGATTCTAGTTCTTCTTTTATTGCTTTGATCTGCTCATCTTTTCCAGAGCTCGCATAAAGCCTCACTCACAAACTTTGGCTCACCCATTTCTGTTGGAGATACCAAGAAAATGTAATCTTCATTCTCATAAGTACGTTCCGGTATATTTTCCCTGGTGCTCTCTCGTAGTTGAAATTCAGATTTGTCAGAAGGATTTTGGGATTCAGAACTCCCACCCCCACTCGGATCAAGAACAAGATCCTGATCGATTTGATTATAAACTGTGTCAGAAGACGACTATTTGAGTTCAACATCTCATAAAGAGGCTCTCCATTTTATACCTCGCCCTTCTTTGGAAAATTATTTTCCATAAATTTGATATTTCGTGATTCAATCTCAGTAACTCTTCCATCATCTAATTTACCAATGAACACATACCCTTTGGAGTGTTTTGAATATCTTATAAAGATACATTTCCTACCTTTTAGACCTAATTTACCAAACTTTCTATAAGAATCTTTACATATGCAGCAGAATCCCAAGGTCGTAAATCTTTTAAGTTTGGTTTATGACCGGTCCATAGCTCATAAGGAGTCGCAGAAAGTGATTTAGAAGGCACTTTATTCAATATACAGGTTGCAGTCAATACCGCATCTCCCCAAAAGGAGATAGGTAAATTTGCATGTGCCATCATGGACCTTATTATGTCCAATAGTAGAAATTCCTCCTTTCTGCTACACCATTTTGTTGAGGTGTGAAAGGAATAATTAACTGTCTGGTGATGCCCTTTTCATTATACAATTTTTCAAATTCTTTTGAAAGATATTCACGCCCTCTATCGGTTCTTAAGGTTTTAATCCTTTTGTCTAATTGATTCTCAACTTCATTCAAATATTTCTTAAAGTATTCAAGTGCTTTAGATTTATGAGAAATCAAATAGACATAACCAAAGTGTGTGAAATCGTCAATGAACATAATGAAATATAAAGTACCAGGCCTAGCCCTTACATTCATTGGACCACAGATATCTGAATGGATTAATTGCAATGGAAAATCAGTTCTCTTAGCCTTTCCAAATGGTTTACATGTAATCTTTCTGGCAAGACAATTTTCACAAGTTGGCATTTCAATTTTAGAGAAAGAACCCAAATGTCCTACTTTAGCCAATCTATTCATTCGATCCTGTCCTATGTGACCCGATCTTGCATGCCATGTAATAACATCAACATCATTGTTACTAGAATAACATTCCATAACACGACGGTCAACATAATAGTTATACATAGAAGGATTATAATCTAACACAATAAAACCATCATAACGATGTCCAAAACCATAAATAACATTGTCTAGAGTGATTCTAAGACCATTGCGACTAAAGTTCAAATTGAAATCTAAATCTAGAAGAATAGACACAGACACTAAGTTTCGTCAAATCTCTGGAACATATAGGACGTTATGCAACATCAAAGATCGGCCACCACGCATGTCCATTCTGTAAGTGCCTATCCCTTTGATTTTACGCTTTGCATTATTTCTAACATATACATGCCTTGATCCAGGTGGAACTTGACGAAACTCTATAAACGCTTCTCTATCGCAGCTCACATGGTCGATTGCCCCGAGTATACAATCCACAAAAGATAGTATTTAGTTAGTAAAATAGTGTAACGACCCGACCGGTCATTTTGCTTTCTAGAACCCCGTTTCCCTAAATAAGACCTCCCGTACTTGCTTTTACTGATTTATGACTTGAGGGGATGGGTAATTCAGAATTTGGGAGACTTTGGGTTGAAATCGGAACACTTGGTTCCTTAAGGATGGCTTAAAAGACCAAGTTTCACTTCGGTCAACATTTTGAGTATTTGACCTTGGAATCGGAATTTGACGGTTCCAATAGGTTTGTATGATGATTTTGGACTTGGGCTTATGTCCGGATTGGGTTTTGGATGACCCGGGGGCATTTCAGCGCCTATAGTGAAACTTGGCAATTTGAGCAAATTCCATAAGTTTGGGTTTAAATGGATTTTTACATTCTAGGCACCCGTTTGGGATTCCGAGCCTGGGAATAGCTCCGTATGGTGATTCTGGAATAAGGAGCGCGCCCGAAAGTGGATTTGGAGGTCCGTAGGTCGTTTTAGAGTCATTTGGCGAAAGTTAGAACTTGAAGTTTTTTGAAAGTTTGACCGAGGATGGACTTTTTGATATCGGGTTTGGATTTCAGTTCCGGAAGTTAGAGTAGGTTCGTAATGTCTTTTTGGAAGAGGGTTTTTACCTAGCACTTTGAGTTTCGAGTCGTTTGGCATCAAATTTGGAGGTTTGAGCGCATTCGTGAATTGGGAAGTAGGCTTGGAGACGTGGTAAGTCTCCTTTCTAACCTTGTAAGAGTCAATTAACCCTATAGGTGAATTAAATAAATGGTTGTACCTATTTGTGGGGGCTACGTACGTACGAGGTGACGAGAGTCCGTACCTAGCTACTATTATGCTATTGTCTGGGTAGTTTAGGACCCGTATCATGCTATATTTGAAATGTTTGCGTCCTTACTTGCTAATATAATCACTTAAGTCATGCTAGAAATTGATAAAAGAACTGGATAAGGTTAAATTCACTTACTTGAAGGTTTGTATGTGATACTTGACTGTAAATGAGAAATTTGTGTTTCCTTGAAAATAATTGTTATTTGTGGATCGGGCCAACGCCTCGATAGTAAGTAGATGCATCTGTGGTTCACGTCATTTGACCCTCCGACAATGCACAGTTAAATATTATGTCGGATCAGGCCGTACGACCTCGGCATAATTTTTGCATGATAATTATTTGGACCTCTCCATGATTTATACTGCTTAAATGCCTTGAAATGTAAGCTGTTAAATGATATGACTAAAGTTGAAATCATAATTGTGAAAGAAGAACTTATCACTTACTGTTGTTGAGCTTTCAGTATTATTCATGATATCCATGCTTAGCATACTCTTTAATTATATTATTGTTAGCCTATAGTAAGTGTCTAAGTCGACCCCTCGTCACTACTTCTTCGTGATTAGACTGGATACTTACTGGGTACATGTTGTTTATGTACTCATACTACACTCGTGTACTTAATTGTACAGGATCTGAGACAGGTGCATCTAGTTACCCGTCCGGCGCGCATAGTTGATCCCCACTTCGGGACTTCACGGTGAGCTGCCTTCCGAGCCATTCTGCCGCAGCTGGAGTCTTCCTCATGTTTTACTTTTCTGTCTATTTCCTCTCCGACAGTAGGCTAGCAGTATTTTTTTTTGTATATTCTACTGATTGCCCATACACTTGTGACACCAGGTCTGGGCACACTCACTAGTAGACTTATGATTTTGGGTTTGCTTACATGATTCTGATTAGTACTTATTGCTCCCGCTTATTTATGTTCACCCGCAAATTTCTAAATCTTTTTAACAAATAAGGAAATGTTACTACTTAATAATTTATTTAAACGGGAAACCACTAGTTGATCGGTGTTGGCTTGCCTAACAATGGTGTTGGGCGCCATCACAGCCTATAATGGAATTGGGTCGTGACAATATGGTATCAGAGTACTAGGTTCACGTAGGTCTCACAAGTCATAGGAAGACTTAATAGAGTCTTGCATATCGGTACGGAGTCGTCTGTACTTATCTTCGAGAGGCAATGAGGTATTAGGAAACTACTCTTTATTCATTTTCTATCGTGCAGTTGAGGATATACTAAATTCTCTCTTTTATTCTCTCACAGATAGTGAGAACGCGCACAGCAGATGTTCCAGACCTGGGAGGAGCTACTCCCCCCGTTACTAGAGGCCGAGGTAGAGGCTGGGAGAGGGCACCGGCCCGAGGTAGGGGACGAGGACGTCCCAGAGTTGCCCCGGTTGCACCACCTACGGATCCAGTAGAGGATCCCATCATTGAGGAGCAGGGCGAGGTGCCCGCATCAGAGCCTGCCCTGGTAGATTTCATGGTAGCACCGAGCTTTTAGGAGATCAGGGGCCATATGTTGCGGTTCATGGATTCTATGACCCAAGCTAGTTTATTTCCAGCAGACCTAGCCACATCCCAGGCGGGAGGGGGAGCACAGACCCCTACTACTTAGGCTCCTAGGCATGTAGCTGTAGTATATCAGACTCCGGATACATTACCCGCGGACGGGGCCCAGCCAGTTGCAGCGGTTGTACCTGAGCCTAGGCCAGCTGCGGACGGCGAGCCACAGAAGTTATTGGACAGATGGACTAGGCTACACCCTCCTATCTTCGGAGGCGAGCGTAATGAGGATGCTCAGGACTTTATTGATAGGTGCAGGGACAGACTGCACAACATGACGATATGGGAGTCTTATGGAGTGGATTTCACTGCTTTCCAGTTGGAGGGCAGAGCCCGTAAATGGTGGCAGTCTTATCTTCTTGGCAAGCCAGCGGGTTCTCCTCCCATGACTTGGGGCCAGTTCACACAGCTTTTCTTGGATAGGTACATTCCACCCTCCGAGAGGGAAGAGTTGTGGTATCAGTTTGAGCAGCTTGAGAAGGGTTAGATGTTAGTGACCGATTATGAGGCGAGGTTTTCTGAGTTGTCTCGCCATGCACTTATGATACTTCATTCTAACGTAGAGAGAGAGCAGAGGTTTGTTGCGGGGTTGCATTCCAGTATTAGGGACAATATAGCCCGAGAGGTTGAGATAGGGACTTCTTATCAGTTGGTAGTGGAGATTGCTCGGAGGATTGAGGGCTACCGTCAGAAGGGTAGAGGGCAGATGCAGCAATACAAGAGGGCTAGTTTCTCCGGAGAGTTTAGAGGTGCCCCGGCTAGGGGCAGAGGTCAGTTTGGGAAGGGTCAGCCTAGCAGGCCCACATATTCAGCACCTCCACCTCTCGGGGTGCTCCGGCGTGACCCTATTTCAGCGCCAGCCATCTAGGGTTCTTCCAGTGGGTACTCAGGCCACCATGGTTCTTCCAGCTCTTATTTCAATGGCATGCCCAAGAGTTCATACCGCCCACCGGCTATTCAGGCTTCTTCCAGTGGGTCTACAGGACACCAAAGTCAGACATCAGAGTAGCAGATCACCACATCGAGGGGCCGTTTTGAGTGTAGAGATCTCAGTCACATAAGGAGATTCTGCCCCAAACTTCGAGGCAAGGCAGTGCAGAAGGGTCAACACCCTATGATTAAAACACCGGTTGTCTAGCCGCCCAGAGGCGGAGGGCAGGCTAGTAGGGGCCGTCCTAGAGGTAGAGGCCAAGTAGGAAGAGGTCAGCCATCTACTGTTCAGTCAGGCGGAGGCCAGCCAGCCGGTGCTCCAGCCAGATTCTATGCTTTTTCGGCCAGACCAGATGCATTGGCCTCAGATGCAATGATCACAGGTATTATTTCTGTTTGCGGTAGGGATGCTTCGGTGTTATTTGATCCAGGATCTACCTATTCATATGTATCCTCTCTGTTTGCTCATTTCCTGGATGTTCCCCGTGAGTCCTTGGATACTCCTATTTATGTGTCCACTCATATGGTCGATTCTGTGGTTGTGGATTGGATCTATCGATCCTGTGTGGTCATATTCTGTAGTTACGAGACTAGAGCGGACCTTCTGTTACTCGATATGGCCGACTTTGAGGTCATCTTGGGTATGGGCTGGTTATCCCCATATCACACCATCCTCGATTGCAATGCCAAGACTGTTACCTTAGTGATGCCAGAGTAGCCGAGATTAGAGTGGAAGGGTTCCTTCGTTAGTACAGCGAGTCGGGTCATCTCTTTTCTGAAGGCTCGACATATGGTTGAGAATGGTTATTTGGCTGATCTAGCTTATGTTCGGGACACCATGCAGAGTCTCCGACGATTGATTCAGTGCTAGTAGTCCCGGAATTCATCGATGTGTTTCCTTCTAACCTCCCAAGCATGCCACGAGATCGTGATATTAATTTCTGTATTGATTTGGCTCTAGGTACCTAGCCTATATCTATCCCACCGTACCACATGGATCCGAAAGAGTTGAAGGAGTTGAAAGAGCAGCTTGAGGAGTTGTTAGCAAAGGGGGTTGTGAGGCCAAGTGTATCACCTTGGGGTGCACTAGTGTTATTTGTGAAGAAGAAAGATGGGACTATGCGGATGTGCATTGAATTGCCAGTTGAACAAAGTTACCATCAAGAACAAGTACCCGTTGCCGCGCACTGATGATTTGTTTGACTAGTTGCATGGTGCTAGGGTGTTCTCTAAGATGGACTTGAGATCAGGGTATCATCAGCTGAAGATTCAGGATCCAGATGTCCTGAAGACTGCTTTCTGTACTAGATATGGCCATTATGAGTTTCTGGTGATGTCCTTCGTCTTGACTAATGCCCTGATGACGTTTATGGATTTGATGAACAGGGTGTTTAGGCCTTATATTGATTCGTTCGTCATTGTCTTCATTGATGATATTTTGATCTACTCACGTAGCTTGGGGGAGCACGAGCAACATTTGAGAGTGGTGCTTCAGACCTTGAGGGAACAAAAGTTGTATCCTATGTTCTCCAAGTGTGAGTTTTGGCTTGATTATGTGGCATTCTTGGGGCATCTTGTATTAGGCGAGGGTATTAAGGTGGATCCCAAGAAGATTAAGGCATTTTAGAGTTGGCCTCGTCCTACTTCGGTGACTGAGATCAGGAGTTTCATAGGGTTAGCAGGTTATTATCGCTGGTTTGTGCAGGGATTTTCATCCATTGCAGCACCTTTAACTAGATTGACCCAAAAGGGTGCTCCATTCCATTGGTCCCATGATTGTGAGGCGAGCTTTTAGAAGCTCAAGACAACTTTGACTACAGCACCGATTCTAGTGTTGCCTTCCGGTTCGAGGATGTATAGGGTGTATTGCGATGCTTCACGTGTAGGCTTGGGTTGTGTATTGATGCAGAAGGGGCGACTTATTGCTTATGCTTTGCGTCAGCTGAAGATTCATGAGAAGAATTACCATGTGCACGACCTAGAGTTAGCCGTGATTGTTCATGCTCTTAAGATTTGGAGGCATTATCTGTATGGGGTATCATGTGGGGTTTACACCGATCATAGCAGCTTACAACATTTGTTCAAGCAAAGGGATCTCAATTCGAGGCAGCATAGATGGCTTGAGTTACTGAAGGATTATGACATCACCATTCTTTATCATCTGGGTACGACAAATGTGGTCGTGGATGCCTTATGCAGGAGGCAGAGAGTATGGGTAGCTTGGCATTCATTTCAGCAAAGGAGAGGCCACTAGCTTTTGATATTCAGTCCTTGGCTAACGGACTTGTGATGTTGGATATTTCAGAGCCCAGCCGAGTTCTTACATGTGTTGTTTCCCAGTCTTCACTATTGGAGCATATCAAGGCTCGACAGTTTGATAATCTGCACTTGGCAGTCCTCAGAGAGACGGTACTACAGGGTGGTGCCAAGGAGGTTTCTATTGGCGAGGATGGTGTTCTGCGACTCCTGGGTCATCTATGTATTCTTAATGTCGATGGCTTGAGGGAAAGGATTCTAGAGGAGGCACATAGTTCTCGGTATTCCATTCATCTAGGTGCTACGAAGATTTATCGCGACCTGAGACAGCATTATTGGTGGCGGCGGATGAAGAAAGACATAGTGGAGTATGTAGCTAGGTGCCTAAATTGCCAGCAGGTCAAGTATGAGCACCAGAGGCCAGGTGGCCTACTTCAGCAGATGACTATACCTGAGTGGAAATGGGAGCGCATTACTATGGACTTCGTAGTTGGGTTGCCGCGGACCTTGCGGAAGTTTGATGCAGTTTGGGTCATTGTCGATAGGCTGACCAAGTCGGCACACTTCATTCCGGTTGTGACTACATATACTTCAGAGAAGTTGGCCCAGATTTATATTCGGGAGATAGTTCGGTCGCACGGCGTGCCTATTTCCATCATATCATATAGAGGCCCTCAGTTCACTTCACATTTTTAGAGAGCTGTACAGAGTGGGTTGGGGACCCGTGTAGAGCTCAGCACAGCATTCCATCCACAGACCGACGGGAAGTCAGAGCGGACAATTCAGTTATTGGAGGACATGCTTAGAGCATGTGTGATTGACTTTGTGGGACAGTGGGATCAGTTCTTACCCTTGGCCGAGTTTGCTTTCAATAACAGTGATTATTCCAGCATTGAGATGGCTTCATTTGAGGCTTTATATGTTCGGCGATGTCGTTCTCCCATTGGATGGTTTGAGCCCGGCGAGGCTAAGTTATATGGTAGTGACTTGGTTAAAGATGCCTTGGAAAAGGTAAAGTTGATCCAGGAGCGACTTCACACAGCACAGTCCAGATAGAAGAGTTACGTGGATTAGAGGGCGCGTGATGTATCATTTATGGTCGGTGAAAAGGTTCTCTTGAAAGTCTCGCTGAAGAAGGGTATTATGAGATTCGGGTAGAAGGGCAAGCTAAGCCCCAGGTTTATACGCCCATTTGGGGTGTTGAGGCGAGTTGGAGAGGTTGCTTATGAGCTTGCTCTACCTCCAAGCCTATCAGGGGTTCATCCAGTATTTCACGTGTCGATGCTTCAGAGGTATCACGCCGACTTGTCACATGTATTAGACTTCAGCACTATTCAGCTAGATGAGAGCTTGGGTTATGAGAAGGAGCCAGTTGCCATTGTTGCTAGACAGGATCACCAGTTGAGGTCCAAGAGGATTTCCGCGGTAAAGGTTCAGTGGAGGGGCCAACCAGTCAAGGAGGCGACCTGGGAGTCCGAGGAGGACATGCAGAGCATATATCCACACTTATTCAGAACTTCAGGTATAAATCTAAACCCGTTCCAGGACGAACGTTTGTTTAAGAGGTGGAGAATGTAACAACCCGACCGGTCGTTTTGCTTTCTAGAACCCTATTTCCCTAAATAAGACCTCATGTACTTGATTTTACTGATTTATGACTTGCGGGGATGGGAAGTTCGGAATTTGAGAGCGTTTGGGTTGAAATCGGAACACTTGGTTCCTTAAGGATGGCTTAAAAGGCCAAGTTTGACTTCGGTCAACATTTTGAGTAAACAATCTCGGAATCGGGATTTGACGGCTCCAATAGGTTTGTATGATGATTTTGGACTTGGGTGAATGTTCGGATACGGTTTTAGACGACCCGGGGGCGTTTCGGCGCCTAATAGTTAAAGTTGGCAATTTGAGCAAATTCCATAAGTTAGGGTTAAAATGGATTTTTTCGTTCAAGGTGCCCGTTTGGCATTCCGAGCCTGGGAATAGCTCTGTATGGTAATTTTGGACTTAGGAGCGCGTCCGGAAGTGGATTTAGAGGTCCGTTGGTCGTTTCGGAGTCATTTGGCGAAAGTTAGAACTTGAAGTTTTTGGAAAGTTTGACCGAGGATGGACATTTTGATATCGGATTCGGATTTCAGTTCTGGAAGTTAGAGTAGGTTCGTAATGTCATTTAAGACTGGCAGGAAAAGTTTGGAGTCATTCCGAGTTGATTTGATAGGAATCGGACGTGCGGAAGTGTTTTAGAAGTTTTTAGAGTTCATGAGTAAATTCATGCGTTTTGGCGTCCAATTCGTGATTTTTGATGTTATTTTAGTGTTTCGATCGCGCAAGAAAGTTTGTATAATGTTGTTAGACTTGTGTGAGTATTTGATGTGGAGCCCCGAGGGCTCGGGTGAGTTTCGGACGTGTGGAAGGAGTTGAAAACTCACCAGATTTCTGGTTTTCTTGGCAGCAGCTGCAGGTCTCGCAAATGTGAGAGATTGTTCGCAAATGCGAACCTCACATTTGCGATGAGGGCTTCGCAATTGTGAAGAAGCCCGATCCAGGCAGAAGTCACATTTGCCACCCCAACATCTGAAGCCCACGCTTTGCATTTACGAGGCTTTTGTCGCATTTTTGAACCTGGTGTCGCAAATGCGACATCAAAGGGCTGTGTCCAGCTCTTTTAATGCGGGACTTAGGCCATTTGTTTCATTTTCACTACATCTCTTAGGCGATTTATGGAGCTTTTGGAAGAGGGTTTTACCCTAGCACTTTGAGTTTCGAGTCGTTTGGCATCAAATTTGGAGGTTTGAGAGCATTCGTGAATTGGGAAGTAGGCTTTGAGATGAGGTAAGTCTCCTTTCTAACCTTGTAAGAGGGAATTAACCCCATAGGTGAATTAAATAAATGGTTGTACCTATTTGTGGGGGCTACGTACGTACGAGGTGACGAGAGTCCGTATGTGGATACTATTATGCTATTGTCCGGGTAGTTTAGGACCCATATCATGCTATATTTGAAATGTTTGCGTCCTTACTTGCTAATATAATAACTTAAGTCATGCTATAAATTGATAAAAGAATTATATAAAGTTAAATTCACTTACTTGAAGTTTTGTATGAGATACTTGACTGTAAATGAGAAATTTGTATTTCCTTGAAAATAATTGTTATTTGTGGATCAGGTCGAGCGCCTCGGTAGTAAGTAGATGCATCTGTGGTTCGCGTTGTTCGACCCTCCGGCAGTGCACAGTTAAATATTATGTCTGATCAGGCCGTACGGCCTCAGCATAATTTGCGCATGATAATTATTTGGAACTCTCCATGATTTATACTGCTTAAATGCCTTGAATTGCAAGTTGTTAAATGATATGTCTAAAGTTGAAATCATAATTCTGAAAGAAGAACTTATCACTTACTATTGTTGAGCTTTCAGTAATATTCTTGATATCCATGCTTAGCATAACTCTTCAATTATATTATTATTAGCCCATAGTAAGTGTCTAAGTCGACCCCTCGTCACTACTTCTTCGAGGTTAGACTGGATACTTACTGGATACATGTTGTTGATGTACTCATACTACACTTCTGTACTTAATTGTACAGGATCTGAGGCAGGTGCAACTAGTTACCCGTCCGGCACGCGTAGCTGATCTCCACTTCGAGACTTCACGGTGAGCTGCCTTCTGAGTCGTTCTGCAGCCGCTGGAGTCTTCCTCATGTTTTACTTTTCTATTTATTTCCTCTCAGACAGTAGGCTAGCAGTATTCTTTTGTATATTCTACTAGATTGCGCACACACTTATGACACCAGGTCTTGGCACACTCATTAGTAGACTTATGATTTTGGGTTTGCTTACATGATTTTGATTAGTACTTAGTGCTCCCGCTTATTTATGTTACACCTGCAATTTCTAAATCTTTTGTAATAATAAGGAAAGGTTACTACTTAATAATTTATTTAAACGGGAAACCACAAGTTGATCGGTGTTGGCTTGCCTAACAACTGTCACGACCCAAAATTCATTAAAGGTCGTGATGGTGCCGGACACCTGTCAGGCAAGCCAACAATAAATAATTAATTTGGTTCTCTTATTAGTATTTTCGAAATCATAGTTTTCCTTCAACTAAATAGTAGAAGATGGAAATTTTAGAGTAAATAATAATATTTTCACAATCTCAATACTGAATAACCCATAATCATCTTAGAACTCGGTGTCACAAGTGCATGAACATCAACTAGGAAAAATAAACTAAATACATCATCTGCCCGGAATACAACTTTGGATAGGAGAGAAAAAAATATAAAACTCTGAAGGAGACTCTGCCGGCTGTGGATCGTAACATAAGATGCAGCTCACCTAAGTCCCCGTATCAACCACGCCGCTGCCACAAGGTCACTAGACATACATGTGCCTGTACATTAAAATGTAGAACAAGTGTAGTATGAGTACGAAAGCAATGCGTACCCAGTAAGTATCCAGTCTAACCTCGAAGAAGTAGTGACGATAGGTCGACTCCGACATTTACTAGTGGTCCAATAATAAGACTCAGAACACGAAATAACTTAACAGTTCTTCCCCATATTTAAGAACCTAAATTACTTCCTTCCTTTAAAACATATGATCACACAAACACTAAATTTATACCAATTATCAAAGGGACTTCCAGTTCTATTATCACACACGAATTCCACCGAGGACGTTCGGCCCGATCCAACATAAATGTAAATTGTGCACTGCCGAGGGTCAAACGGCGCGAACCATAGATGCATCTATTACCCCGCTCGCGAATAATACATGCGACGCGGTCAAATATAAATTGAAGGAATTACCCCGCTCGCGGATCATACTTGCGACGCGGTCACACATAGATTTCTTAAGTTATTATAGTATTCTCCCATTCTTTTCAAAATACAAAGTTCAAATGAAAACTTTTAAGATCCCAACTCTTCCTCAATTTCAACTCCTTTCAAAATATTTAATAAGCAAACTCAATCTTGCTCCCTCTCAAGGCAAACAATAACATAAATCAATAATAATATCAACAAGGCATGATGTAAGCCTAAAATTACGCGGACATAGGCATAGCTAGTAGCTACGTACGGACTCTCGTCACATCGTGCGTGCGTAGCCCCCACAAATAGAAGCACATAATAATTTAGTTCACCTATGGGATTAATTCTCTATTACAAGGTTAGAAAGGAGACTTACCTCGCTCCCAAGTTCCATAACCGGCTCCCAAGTCCTTCCGACGACTCAAACCGGTGCCCAATGCTCCCAAACCTGTCAATAAATGTGCAAACCCATAAAAATATACTCTAATACTCGCAACAATTCGATTTAAACGATTTCTCAACTCCGCTTGAAAAGTTTATAAAATCGCCCTCGGGCCCACCTGCCCGGATTTCGAAAATTGTTGAAGATAAACTTTACCCATAACCCCACGAACTCAAATATATAATTTATTCCAAGTTCCATGCCCAATTTCGTGGTCAAAATCCAAAAATACTAATTTTTAGGTTTTCTACCAAATCCCCAAATTTCCACTCATTGCCCATGAATTTCCAAGTTAAAATATATAATCCAAGTATTTAACTTGCAATAGGTGGGAATCACTTACCTTGACATAGATGATGAAGATGGAGCTCCAAAATCGCTCCTAGGTCATCTCCCATGGAGGAAATGAGATGAAATGAACCAAACCCATTTTTACAAACTTATACACTGCCAGGCATCCCTTCTTCGCGTTCGCGGGCCTCCCATCGCGTTCGCGATGAACAAAATTCTCGAAAGCCATTTCCAAACTCTTCTCAAACAGCCCCTAGTATAATGGTTGTAATGTTTTGTACAAAAATCCAAATGACAAATCGTTTAACATTCTGAAACTTACACACCAAGATCTACAACTTTTATGTTTTGATCATCTCCCAATTTCATATATATTTCGAGCTACAAGCTGCCAAAGTCAGCCCTGTGCAACACAAATTTCTTCTTTATCTTCCCGGACAGCCTGTAGTGTACCAGCCATAACTTTTTGTACACAAATCCAAATGCTAAATGGTTTATTTTTCTGAAAACTAGACATAAAGGTATACAACTTTCATTTTTGGACCATCTCCAAATACCTTATAGATTGCGAGATATGAACCTCCGAAGTCAGACCTGTGCAAAAGAGATTTCCTTCTTCGCGAACGCGAAGAACAAAGTGCCAGAAGCGAAATCCTACTTCGCTAACGCGAGAGGATCCTCGCGAATGCGAAGAACCACACCAGATATGAGTAAATCAGCATCCAAAGTAGCCAAAAATGATCTGAAACACACCCGAAACACACCCGAGGCTCCTCGGGACCCCGTCCAATCACACCAACCTATCCTAAAACATGACACGAACTTGCTCGAGGCCTCAAATCACATCAAACAACGTCGAAATCATGACTCGCACCCCAATTCAAGCTTAATGAACTTTAGAACTTTAAACTTCTACATTTGATGCCGAAACCTATCAAATCACATCGATTGACCTCAAATTTTGCACACAAGTCACATTCGATATTACGGACCTACTCCAACTTCCAGAATCGAAATCCGACCCCGATATCAAAAAGTCCACTTCTGGTCAAACTTCTCAAAAACCTTCAAATTTCTAACTTTTGCCAAATGACCCAAAATGACCTACGAATCACCATACTGAGCTATTCCTAGGCTCGGAATCCCAAACGGACATAGATAACATTGAAATGCACTACAACCCAAATTTATGAAATTCTTCCCAAAATGCTAACTTCCACAATAAGCACTGAAATGCTCTCGGGTCATCCAAAACCCGATACGGACATACACCCAAGTCCAAAATCATCATACAAACCCATTGGAACCTTCAAATCCCGATCCCGAGGTCGGTGACTCAAAATCAACCCTTAGTCAATTATTTCAACTTAAAGCTTCCGAAATGAGAATTTTCTTTCTAAATCAACTTCGAGCTTTCCGAAATTCAATTCCGACCATGCGTGCAAGTCATAATGCTTGAAGTGAAGCTACTCATGGCCTCAAACTGCCGAATGACGCGCTAGAACTCAAAACAACCGGTGGGGTCGTTACAACAACAGGTTGGGCGCCATCACGACCTATAATGGAATTGGGTCGTGACAAATAGTGCTAGAAACATATATAGCACTTAGAGATGCGTTTTGAAATGCTACCTTTTTTGGCTCAGTGCACTCATGAGCAAAACGCCCTGGAACTTGACAATTGTAGCACATTATCTTGTTCTTGTCTTTCTTCTTGTAGGACCGTTTTCCTTTCTTGAAATGTGGCTTTTTTCTTTTCTTGGAGGATCCTTCTCCGATCTCCTTACCATTTCCATTATTTTAAAGTTTCTCTTGCGCTTGAAGCTTGATCTTTTTGTACCACCTAATTCTGCCACAAAGGTATTAGGTACAACTTTAGCAGCACCAAGCAGCTCGTCTTCAAGCTCCACATGACGGACAACATCACCAAAAGTTTTGATGTTATCATTGTGGGTCAAGTTAACCTTCAGATGTTCCCAACTATTGGGAAGAGACCAGATCACACTACTAAAAACAGCAAATTTGCGTCCATCAATTCAGTCCTAAATCAGTCGAAAATAGTATTTTTTCGACCGACTGCGACTGAAAAGTGTCTGTCGGAAAACACGTGGTTGCAATATATTTTCGACTGAATCAGTCAAAAAATTGCGACGGATTCAGTCGCAAATTGAAAAATGTGGGGACATTTGAAATTAAGCAATTTGCGACCGAATCAGTTGCAAATTTAGCGACCGATTCAATCGCTGACTAGAGTATAAAAATAAACATAAATAAAAAGTTTCAATTGATTCCGTCGAAAAATTAAAAATAAAATTAATTTTTAATTAATTATTCCGATTGAAACATTCGTAAATATTGATTATTAATTAATTAAAAATATCGAAAATTCTCCATTTGCTACCGATTCAGTCGCAAATATTAATTAAATATTGTTAGAAATTTTCAATTTGCGACTAAATCAATCGCGAATCTGGGTAATTCCTGGTGAAATTTGCGTCTGATTCAGTCGCAAATTCGAGCATTTTCAAGAAGAATCTTGCTGTATTTCTAATTACACCACCTACCAAATAAAACAGTCAACCAAACACCTAACAATTAACCAAAAACCTAATATGTTAATACAAAAACAAAATATAACAATGCAAAAACATAATATAACAATCCAAAATCCAATGTCTACAACAAAACAGATAGTAATATTTATAACAATTCAACCAACTAATTAAACAACCAACTATCAAACAACACAAATTAAACATGTCTCTAACTCCAATTCTAAAACATTCAAATAACTTATTCAGATTCAGTCTCCTCCTCAGACTTAGACTCAGACTCCATTGCAGCTCCTTTCTTGCTTTTCTTTTTTAACAATTTTTGGGTCAAAGCCTGAGTTGCTTGAAATTCTTGCGACATTTGATCCACTTTTTGACGCATAGCTTCCATGTCTTCTTGAGAAACTGATGCCCCAGTGAATAATGCTACTAGTGGACGACTAGAGGATGGCTGTCTCCAATCTCGTAGACTCGACCTTTATTTATTATTTTTATGAGAAATAAAAAAAAAAGTAAAAGAAGTAAGAAAACAAACAAGCAACTTTCAAATTAATACCAAAATAGATAATTACATAATATTTATTCCTTTATTCACGCTACCAGCCGCGTGTGTCCAAATTGCAGTCATATCTTCCGGGGCCGGCTGAGTTCCTTCAAGCTGATTTTGTCGCCATGCATCAAGATCAATATGATACTTGTCCTGAAATAAAAATAATACATGTTAAATAAATAAAATAAACCAAGAAGGAAAAATAATATAGTGTTGGTGTTTGGATCAAACAAATATCTCTAAAGCACGCGGTTCGATCCATCCTTCTCTTGTGCCGTCCTTCTTCTTCTTCTTCTTCTTGTGGGTCTCCTCAAAGACCTCGGTATAAGTCACATCTCCCCCGCGTTCCTTTTCCTGAAAACTAAGAAGTAATTAGAAATATATATGTACATATATATGTTCAATTTGCATACTTGTAAAACTAAAAATATTTTATAATAAAATTACCATTCTCAAACGATGGGCTGCAAAACTAATAGAACCTCCAGTATGCCATAGGGAACAATAATCAGCCGATGAAGATGATCGCACTGTACAATCCTTCCAGTACACTGTCTCACGGTACCAATAACTGTAGAAGAACTGGTAGATGGCGATGCAGCTCGTGAGAGCCTCCAATATCCAAGTTAGATATACTTGGAGTGGATGATGATGGAGATGATAATTGAGTGGGCGATGTATGAGGCACAAAAGATGAACCACCATGTTGGCTACTATGATGGCTCGGGGATGCAATCGGTGGTGAGCCACCGAACTGACTAGCAAGATCACGCGGGGAAGAAACTGAAAAATGAGGCGTGGGTATACAATCAATGGTTGTCGAAGATGAGTCACCATGAGAAGGCATGGAGTAATACTGAAGCGAGCTAGATGGGGGAGGGACTTTGAAAAAGTTAGATGGCTGTGAAGCTGGCATGGATGGACGGGGAGGCATAGGAGGAGGGCTCGTATTTGGTGTAGGTGGAGGAAGCTGAGTTCATCTAGGTAAAGTGTGTTTTTTCTCCTTATATTTTTTTATTTCTTTGCCGCGAGAATCCATCTGTGTAATGAATATAAAATATTTACATGTAAAAAAAATTACATAACAAATATTAACATAAAGTATACATAATAAATATAACAATATAAACATAAAAAAATGAAGATGTCATTAATAATTTAAAGTAATTTTATTACATATTACGATGAAGCACATCATAGCATATCATAGCATATAAATACTGAACAAGTCATAAAACACACACTACAAGAAAAATGGCTTTTACCGGCAATTATGCAACGGTAATAATATAATTATCGCTACTTTATTTCTGTAGACGCAAATATTACCGGCAAGTAAGCTTTAGCTAGGGAAAGGAATATCTTTTCCGGCAATTGCAAGAAATTGCCACTGAAGGTGAATAATTGAGAGAAGACTTCAGTAATATTTTGTTTCCCTTCTATATTTTTCACTCTCAATTTTCCCTCCCTCGATGAAAAATAAAATATGTCTTCTCTCGCTACCCCTATCATCAAACCCCTCTCTGTAAACCGATATATAT
>NW_017674272.1:0-3950 GCF_001879085.1 Nicotiana attenuata | reverse complement strand
ATTACTTTTATATTTTTAACTAGAAACCCTTGTATGATATGAGGGAAAAATCGGGACCGAAATTGAGAGTATAAGTAGTTATAGTCCAAGATTTTTTGATTGATTTGAGAAATAGAGAAAGAAAATAAAGATTGTATCAGACACTTTTGCTTCTCGTATTTCTCTAACAGCCAAAAAGCCTCAAAGGAATAATCTGTCGAGTTTGGTAAGGTGTTTGGTGACAAGTTTTGTATGTCATTTTAGTCGTGTATTTTAGCGGCTGATCTGTTTGTGAAAATGCCACTAAGATTATTTGTCAAGAAATATATGAGAATATTCATTAAATGATTTAGATTATGAAGCACATGTTTCTATTACTTTTGGCATGAAATGGGTGCTTATGTACTGAGAGCAATTTTGGTGATTTATTACTTAAAGTTAATTTGCTTTGAAGCATTACAGTTTCTAGGTTTTATGATACACCACATCACACTTTTAAATGTGTTTATAATTTGAGACTTCAGAATGGCATTGAGGATGTCTTACAAGAATAATGCAGATGGTGATATATGGGTATAATTTTTCACATATTTAGCTAGCATTGACTAGCGATCTTTGGAGAAAATTTTGCCATAGTACATTCAAAAGGTTAAGTGAATTCTTGTTAATCTTAGATAATTTTTTCATGACATAGGAGGTGCATAACTGATAGCACTCTCACAAAATTCCTTTTCTTCTATAGTTTAATTAGTATATACTAATTGTGCCATTAGTTGAAGGACACTTCAAATGAATTATACTTTAGCTTAAATAAGATTACTTTCATCCTATTCTTATTGTATTGGAATTGATATTTTTTTATGTGAAATTGAATAGGATAACTAAGGAACTGGTGGATTACTTAGTGCAATTCATGGATCCAACACAATCATGATGAACTGATTAATTCGTTTTGTGCTTTCCCATCTTTAACTTTTATTTTGCCTCTTTTTTATGCTATAAATTTATGATAAACTTTCTTCATGTACATGCTCTTCAGGTATCCCATTCATTCAGAAACGTGTGAAGGGACCAAGGTGACTTTCATTTTTATCGGGGTAGGGATATTAATCCTTTTTAGTTGTTCTCATTTTTTTCTGTGCCAATCCCTCCTTTTCAATTGCATAATGGATTTGTCCCTTCTTGCTTTCTCTAAAGTTGAGCAGATAGATAATCATTAGTTGCTTCTCATATATTTTGTTTCGCTCTTTTTATGAGGTTTTGTCTTGCAGCTTCCTCCACTTTTGATGCTTTCTGCTACTAGTGCGGCATTTGGTTTTATGGCCTAAAGCCTTTCTGCTGAAAACAAAAGTTTCTTTTTGTTATCTTACCGCGACCAAGTTTTTACTCCATGTTTGCATTATATTGAATAATCTAGCAGAAAGTACTTATATCTCATTTTCCTTTTTATGTCGTTTCATGACTGTTGATATCTAGAGTTCCTGTTATTATTTAATTTAGTGTATTATATAATCACATTTTGAGGACTTCTAGGAACTAACTTTAAGATCCTTTGTCCCCTCAGTCTTAGTTCCTCAAGATTTTAGTTTTAGGTGTTCATACCTTAATGAGTTGCTTATATAGGACCACACAATTGAGAGTTGAGATTTGGGTAGAAAATTGCACGCTTGACATAGAATAGACAAAGGAAATTGGAATACACTTTAAGATTGTAGCAATATAAGTGAAATTATGAAATAATTGAGATAAAAGGAAAGAAAGAATATGTAAAAAAGAATCTTTTGAAGGTTCACCTGAATGTTCTTGTATAAAATCACAATTAGTTATCATTACATCTCACTAAAAAATAAAAAGCTCATTACATCTCATTAAGTCACCTTCTTTTACAAGCATTTACCAACTTTATTGAAAGATGTACTTAAACATTAGGTAACTGTAGGCATGTTGGTGTCAATTCGTAGTTTGAGAAATGGATACCAAGTCTGAACTATAATTCAAGTTAATATTGAAGATATATTTAATATAAGGAGTTCACAGATACAAGTAAATTGTTAGGCTAATCTTCCTAAATAATGGTGAGTCTCCTGAGAAGAATTCTAAATCGGGATGAGTTTACTGCAAATCATGGTCTATAATTTTCTTAAACACAAAACACCATTGTTTCTTTTCATAAAAAAGTCCTTCTATGAGGTAAAGTTTTCAAAAGTTTTTCTATGATGCTATATACTAGTTTTACCTAAGCTTAGTGGATGACCAACTTTGCTACTAGTTTCGATTCCGAGGAATCTGTAGTTTTTTTTTATTTTCATATTAATTGAGAGGTATTCATTTCGCACGATTAATTAAGCTTAGACTATTTTACAATACACTAGATCTCTTACTTGTGAACCTCACCACCTCTTTTGCAAGAGTAGTTAGCTTCATTTTAAAAAAAACTGTAACCTTAGGCTCATCCGAAAAGTCATACCAGTCAAAACATTCCCTCATAGGAGATAGAGGGGTCTATTTAGAAAAGGTTTACCCGATGGTGGTTGAGGCAACAACATGGATCTTGAGCAAGAAAATATAAAGACTCAATAAAAGTCTTCGACAACTTAAAGAAAGTAATATCTGTAGCATTAAAGTTTGTAGTCAATTCTTCCTTCGATTGTGTTGATGACTTCTTAGTTGTTCTGCCTCCGCATCCTTTTACAGTCTCACTCGTTCATATGGGATTAAGATAACATAATTGTGAGACCATATAAAAAAATAAGATTTTTTATTATCGAATGCTTCTTGCTTGTAATGTCAGATTATTCACACTACTTGCGATATTTTTATACATTACATTTCATATTTTGACACATTTATTTTATCATTTGGTCAATACTTTCTGATGTACGAAAATTTCTGTGATGACCCGGCCCGTTGTCTCATGTGTTACCGCTCTGTTTCCCCCATTTTATGCTTCTTCATGTTTTGTTATCGGTATGTGGTGTGTTAGAATTGATTTGGATTGGTTCTGATAAGAAATGAGACACTTAGTCTCTTTAAGGAAGGCTTAAGGTTGAAAAGTCAACCGAATGTTGACTATTGAGTTAGAGGGCTCGGATGTGATTTTCGGTGATTCGGTTAGCTTCGGGGGATGATTTGTGACTTAGGAGTGTGATCAGAACTGATTTTGGAGGTCCGGTGTAGAATTAGGCTTGAATTGGCGAAGTTAGTATTTTGGCGAATTCCGGTTGATGGGTGAGATTTTGATCCGAGGGTCGGAATGGAATTCCGAGAGTTGCTGTAGCTTCGTTATGTGATTTGTGATGTGTGTGAAAAATTTCAGGTCATTCGGACGTCGTTTGGTCGGGTTTTTGATCGAAAGTGCATTTTGGAGGTTTTGAGAAACTTAGGCTTGAATTCGATGAGTTTCGAGTAATTTGATGTTGTTTGAGGTGTTTTGATGATTGGAACAAGTTTGAATGATGTTATGGGATATGTTGGCATGTTTGATTGAGGTCCCGAGGGCCTCGGGTGAGTTTCGGATGGTCAATCGGACCACTTTATGCC
Source organism: Nicotiana attenuata (assembly GCF_001879085.1). Lineage (NCBI taxonomy): Eukaryota > Viridiplantae > Streptophyta > Magnoliopsida > Solanales > Solanaceae > Nicotiana > Nicotiana attenuata. The sequence goes on along the minus strand of NW_017674272.1, from coordinate 431 downwards.
TTAAAAGATAGCAGAAAATTTGCAGAGAACTTTTGTTCTATGCGATAGCAGAGGGAGTCATGCGATCGCATAGAAGGATTTGAAGGGGTGTTGAATTTGTTCAATGCGATCGCGTATAGCTGGTTGCGATCGCACAGTGTTGGATGTTGATGCATTGCGATCGCAGAGCATGTTTTGCGATCGCATAGGGTATTTTTGAGGGCTGGAAAATTTGTGCTATGCGATCGCAATAGCAAGGGCTGCGATCGCATAGGGTTAGTCAGTGGCCTGGGCAGAATGTTTTATATCATTTTATCCGCGATTTTGGGGCTCATTTACTCCATTGTTGATCTTTTTGGGAGCTTTTTGAAGGAAATTGAAGAGGGAATCAAGGAGAATCGATTGGAGGTAAGATTTTTGAACTTAAAACTCGTTTTTAATGTGAAATCCAC
>NW_017674271.1:100606-103067 GCF_001879085.1 Nicotiana attenuata | reverse complement strand
ACATATATTTATATAGCCATGCATAAGAGCAATTTATATATATACATACATATATGGTTTACAAGAAATTAGGCCTTAAATAAAAAATTAAAAAAAAGCCCGAAATAAAAAAAGCCCGTTAGGCCCGCTAAGCCCACGAGCCCGGCCCATTTAGCCCAGGACCATATGGGCTTAGGCCCGTCACGGGCTGGTCCCACCCGTTGAGCCCACGAAGCCCGGGACCGCTAAGTCCAGACCCGTTTAGCCCGGCCCGTTTAGCCCATTTAGGCCCGGGCCCGGCCCACCATACAGCCTTACAACACAGGCCCAATTAATGAGCTGGGTAAGACTGGCATTGGGTCATGCCTTAGTGCTACTGAGGCCCAAACGTGTCCAATGACTGATGACCATAAAGAAGGGAAAATTCAATTCTAATTGGTTCAATAACTACTGGATTAACCTTTCTAAATTTCTTATTTATTTACATCTGATTGGCAAAACTTCTGCAGATATTCGGAGAAAGTAGACAATTGAGGTGTTTATACGGAAATACTACTGTGTGATCCAAACGAAAATGTGAAGCTACTGTGATTGAGGCTCAAATTCGTTCATTTTGGTACTCAAATGGAAATAATAGCTGGACTACTGTAAACACATCATGGCTAACAACAGATTTGTAGACCTGAAGCAACCTAAGTTTCGAACCCTTTAGTTAATATTACACTTAATGCTCATACAAGTTCAAACCGTTTCAACATAGCTATGATTCAATGCCTATCAAACTCTGAGTGAACCTGACTTATTCTAGAGTTATACTAATAACTGTATCAATACAAACTAAAACCAGCAATTTGTATAAGCCAATTAGAACAGTCCAATACAGTCCATCAACAGTCCAACATAGTCCAATTCAATTTAAAAACAATCCTAATTATACAATCTATGTGTTTATTATTCAGTAATACAAACCAAATAACTAACTAACATCTATTTAACTACAAACAACAGAAAACATCCAACGAACAGAGATCTGATGAACACTTTGCATTTCCACTCCAATTCAAGGCTACATCGAGATGAATTTAAAAGATATGTACCTGGAATTTGAAATACAACAAGAGGAAGAAGATCAGCAGCAGGTAACAACAGCTGGTATCCAACAGTTAACAACAGCAACAATTGGAATGCTTTGAACCAAAATAACTTCACAAAACCCAAGCAAACACCACAGAAATGCAGCACCCAGTAAATGACCAAAAAACAAGCTGATTGAAACCCACAAACTGCTCGAAATCAAAAAGGCACACCTCCGAACTTCAACTACCAGAATCTAAGCTAAGAAATGCAGATCAACCGCTAACACTTGAAGTTAACCCTAAAAATTGAATAGAACAGTACTTTTTTTTTATTTTCAGTGATTTTTCTATTGTTTTTTTGGTTTTTTGGAGGAGCTAGATCTAAAATTTGGACTTGAAATTCAAAATTCAAAACTAAGATTTTCAGCAATGGTTTTTGGGGGAATTTTTGAGCTCCAAAACGTGCAAATGAAGGCAAGGGCATGCCCTTTTATAGGCACACATGAGGCCTTATCAGATTTTCAGTTTTCTTTTTAGTCCTTTTTTATTTACTCATTTAACCCCTTGTTTTCTGACTTGTGTCACAAGTTAATGCACTACAATTACTGAAATTACACTAAAGTCCTACTTTAGAAGGTCCTAGAAGATTCTAGTTTCAACTACCATGTGCTATCCAATCCTAAATGTCTAAGCTACCCTTGAATTCAACCTAAAATTACTAACACTAGTTGAACTATCAGCTATAACCAAACCAGCTACTCAACTATGGTTAATCAATCAATGCTAAAACCAATTATTTACAATCAAACAGACCTTAAAATCAAATTATCTGGACAGATTTAGCTAATCATGAAATTAAATCTAAAATCAAATTGCAGTAAACAATCATGGATCAACTAATTGAACCAACCACAAAATCAAACTGGGCAGAATTAAATCACACATGAGAATTAGAACAATATCAATTAGCACGAAGAAATTTATTCAAATTAACAAAGTTTAAACTAAACCCTATAACACTGAACATGCTCGAATGATAAAGACTCAAACACAGCAAAATTAACAAATTACTATGACTAACAAAGGAAGAATCAAAGAAAAAGTTTAAACTAATTATCAGACCTAAAATACTTAATTACTGCTAAGAAAGAAAAATAACAGAGAAACAAAAAGAAAACCAGAAACAACAAGAATAGAAACGAAGAACAAATTTTGTTTAAGCTAATTAAAGAAGTAGGAGTAACTCACCTACGCAAGGCTGGAACGGAGATTGACAACTCGATTCGAGCCTCGGAGCATTTGTTCTTCCCAAAGAACAAACGAAACATTGTTTCGTGACTCGAATCCAATACCAGATTCAAGCAGTCAGGCGAAAATCGAACAATATAAGCACCTAGGGTTCCGCC